>NW_025753907.1:0-9908 GCF_021184085.1 Oncorhynchus gorbuscha | reverse complement strand
CGACAAATCCTGAATCCTTAACAGGAAATGTCCAAACAGGGAATAACAGAAATCCTCTAGTCTGTAGAGGGGAATAACAGGAGAAGCGGCCACAGACTGCAGGTCGCTGGTAGGCGCAGGCCGTAGCTGACAGAGACACCTGCTCACACGCAGCATCTGATGAAGGCAAAAACACGACAGGACAGGGCGATACACAATCACAGCACGGTGAATTCTAAACAAGGAACCGACAGGACAGGAACGGAACACAAAGGAATAAATAGGGACTCTAATCAGGGGAAAGGATCGGGAACAGGTGTGGGAAGACTAAATGATGATTAGGGGAATAGGAACAGCTGGGAGCAGGAACGGAACGATAGAGAGAAGAGAGAGCGAGAGAGTGAGAGAGGGAGGGGGAGAGAGAGGGATAGAAAGAGGGAAAGAACCTAATAAGACCAGCAGAGGGAAACGAATAGAATGGGGAGCACAGGGACAAGACATGATAATAAATGACAAACATGACAGTACCCCCCACTCACCGAGCGCCTCCTGGCGCACTCGAGGAGGAATCCTGGCGGCAACGGAGGAAATCATCGATGAGTGAACGGTCCAGCACGTCCCGAGACGGAACCCAACTCCTCTCCTCAGGACCGTAACCCTCCCAATCCACTAAGTATTGGTGACCCCGTCCCCGAGAACGCATGTCCATGATCTTATGTACCTTGTAAATAGGTGCGCTCTCGACAAGGACGGGAGGGGGGAGGGAAGACGAACGGGGGTGCGAAGAAAGGGCTTAACACAGGAGACATGGAAGACAGGATGGACGCGACGAAGATGTCGCGGAAGAAGCAGTCGCACAGCGACAGGATTGACGACCTGGGAGACACGGAACGGACCAATGAACCGCGGGAGTCAACTTACGAGAAGCTGTCGTAAGAGGAAGGTTGCGAGTGGAAAGCCACACTCTCTGGCCGCAACAATACCTTGGACTCTTAATCCTGCGTTTATTGGCGGCTCTCACCGTCTGTGCCCTGTAACGGCAAAGTGCAGACCTCACCCTCCTCCAGGTGCGCTCACAACGTTGGACAAACGCTTGAGCGGAGGGAACGCTGGACTCGGCAAGCTGGGATGAGAACAGAGGAGGCTGGTAACCCAGACTACTCTGAAACGGAGATAACCCGGTAGCAGACGAAGGAAGCGAATTGTGAGCGTATTCTGCCCAGGGAGCTGTTCTGCCCAAGACGCAGGGTTTCTGAAAGAAAGGCTGCGTAGTATGCGACCAATCGTCTGATTGGCCCTCTCTGCTTGACCGTTAGACTGGGGATGAAACCCGGAAGAGAGACTGACGGACGCACCAATCAAACGACAGAACTCCCTCCAAAACTGTGACGTGAATTGCGGGCCTCTGTCTGAAACGGCGTCTAACGGGAGGCCATGAATTCTGAATACATTCTCAATAATGATTTGTGCCGTCTCCTTAGCGGAAGGAAGTTTAGCGAGGGGAATGAAATGTGCCGCCTTAGAGAACCTATCGACAACCGTAAGAATCACAGTCTTCCCCGCAGACAAAGGCAGACCGGTAATGAAGTCTAAGGCGATGTGAGACCATGGTCGAGAAGGAATGGGAGCGGTCTGAGACGACCGGCAGGAGGAGAGTTACCCGACTTAGTCTGCGCGCAGTCCGAACAAGCAGCCACGAAACGGCGCGTGTCACGCTCCTGAGTCGGCCACCAAAAGCGCTGGCGAATAGACGCAAGAGTGCCTCGAACACCGGGATGACCAGCTAACTTGGCAGAGTGAGCCCACTGAAGAACAGCCAGACGAGTGGAAACAGGAACGAAAAGGAGGTTACTAGGACAAGCGCGCGGCGACGCAGTGTGCGTGAGTGCTTGCTTAACCTGTCTTTCAATTCCCAGACTGTTAACCCGACAACACGCCCATAAGGAAGAATCCCCTCGGGATCAGTAGAAGCCACAGAAGAACTAAACAGACGGGATAAGGCATCAGGCTTGGTGTTCTTGCTACCCGGACGGTAAGAAATCACAAACTCGAAACGAGCGAAAAACAACGCCCAACGAGCTTGACGGGCATTAAGTCGTTTGGCAGAACGGATGTACTCAAGGTTCTTATGGTCTGTCCAAACGACAAAAGGAACGGTCGCCCTCCAACCACTGTCGCCATTCGCCTAGGGCTAAGTAGTTGCGCTCAGATGGCGACAGGCGATGAGAAAATAAGCGCAAGGATGAACCTTATCGTCAGACTGGAAGCGCTGGGATAGAATGGCTCCCACGCCTACCTCTGAAGCGTCAACCTCGACAATGAATTGTCTAGTGACGTCAGGAGTAACGAGGATAGGAGCGGACGTAAAACGTTCTTTTAGAAGATCAAAAGCTCCCTGGGCGGAACCGGACCACTTAAAACACGTCTTGACAGAAGTAAGAGCTGTGAGAGGGGCAGCAACTTGACCGAAATTACGAATGAAACGCCGATAGAAATTAGCGAAACCTAAAAAGCGCTGCAACTCGACACGTGACCTTGGAACGGGCCAATCACTGACAGCTTGGACCTTAGCGGAATCCATCTGAATGCCTTCAGCGGAAATAACGGAACCGAGAAAAGTAACGGAGGAGACATGAAAAGAGCACTTCTCAGCCTTTACGTAGAGACAATTCTCTAAAAGGCGCTGTAGAACACGTCGAACGTGCTGAACATGAATCTCGAGTGACGGAGAAAAATCAGGATATCGTCAAGATAGACAAAAACAAAGATGTTCAGCATGTCTCTCAGAACATCATTAACTAATGCCTGAAAAACAGCTGGCGCATTGGCGAGACCGAACGGCAGAACCCGGTACTCAAAATGCCCTAACGGAGTGTTAAACGCCGTTTCCACTCGTCCCCCTCTCTGATGCGCACGAGATGGTAAGCGTTACGAAGGTCCAACTTAGTAAAGCACCTGGCTCCCTGCAGAATCTCGAAGGCTGATGACATAAGGGGAAGCGGATAACGATTCTTAACCGTTATGTCATTCAGCCCTCGATAATCCACGCAGGGGCGCAGAGTACCGTCCTTCTTCTTAACAAAAAGAACCCCGCCCCGGCCGGAGAGGAAGAAGGCACTATGGTACCGGCGTCAAGAGACACAGACAAATAATCCTCGAGAGCCTTACGTTCGGGAGCCGACAGAGAGTATAGTCTACCTCGAGGAGGAGTGGTCCCCGGAAGGAGATCAATACTACAATCATACGACCGGTGAGGAGGAAGGGAGTTGGCTCGGGACCGACTGAAGACCGTGCGCAGATCATGATATTCCTCCGGCACTCCTGTCAAATCGCCAGGTTCCTCCTGAGAAGTAGGGACAGAAGAAACGGGAGGGATGGCAGACATTAAACACTTCACATGACAAGAAACGTTCCAGGATAGGATAGAATTACTAGACCAATTAATAGAAGGATTATGACATACTAGCCAGGGATGACCCAAAACAACAGGTGTAAACGGTGAACGGAAAATCAAAAAAGAAATAGTCTCACTGTGGTTACCAGATACTGTGAGGGTTAAAGGTAGTGTCTCAAATCTGATACTGGGAAGATGACTACCATCTAAGGCGAACATGGGCGTAGGCTTCTCTAACTCTCTGAAAGGAATGTCATGTTTCCAACCCATGCTTCGTCCATGAAACAACCCTCAGCCCCAGAGTCTATCAAGGCACTACATGTAGCACCCGAACCGGTCCAGCGTAGATGGACCGACAAAGTAGTACAGGATTTTGATGGAGAGACTTGAGTAGTTGCGCTCACCTGTAGCCCTCCGCTACAGATGAGCTCTGGCTTTTACTGGACATGAATTAACAAAATGTCCAGCAACTCCGCAATAGAGGCACAGGCGGTTGGTGATCCTCCGTTCCTCTCCTTAGTCGAGATGCGAATCCCTCCCAGCTGCATGGGCTCAGTCTCAAAGCCAGAGGAGGGAGATGGTTGCGATGCGGAGCAGGGAAACACCGTTGATGCGAGCTCTCTTCCACGAGCCCGGTGACGAAGATCTACCCGTCGTTCTATGCGGATGGCGAGAGCAATCAAAGAGTCCACATCTGAAGGAACCTCCCGGGAGAGAATCTCATCCTTAACCACTGCGTGAGTCCCTCCAGAAAACGAGCGAGCAGCGCCGGCTCGTTCCACTCACTAGAGGCAGCAAGAGTGCGAAACTCAATAGAATAATCCGTTATGGACCGTTCACCTTGGCATAAGGAAGCCAGGGCCCTAGAAGCCTCCCCACCAAAAACTGAACGGTCAAAAACCCGAATCATCTCCTCTTTAAAGTTCTGGAACTTGTTAGAGCAATCAGCCCTGCCTCCCAGATAGCTGTGCCCCATTCTCGAGCCCGGCCAGTAAGGAGTGAAATGACGTAAGCAACCCGAGCTCTCTCTCTAGAGTATGTGTTGGGTTGGAGAGAGAACACAATCTCACACTGCGTGAGAAAGGAGCGGCACTCAGTGGGCTGCCCGGAGTAGCAAGGTGGGTTATTAACCCTAGGTTCTGGAGGCTCGGCAGGCCAGGAAGTAACAGGTGGCACGAGACGTAGACTCTGGAACTGTCCAGAGAGGTCGGAAACCTGAGCGGCCAGGTTCTCCACGGCATGGCGAGCAGCAGACAATTCCTGCTCGTGTCTGCCGAGCATGGCTCCTTGGATCTCGACGGCAGTGTAACGAGCCTGAAGTCGCTGGGTCCATTCCTTGGTCGGTTCCTTCTGTCATGCAGGTGAAAGAGGACCCAAAAGCGACTTAACAGAAACAGAGTTTATTCAAGTCCAAACAGAAAACGACAAATCCTGAATCCTTAACAGGAAATGTCCAAACAGGGAATAACAGAAATCCTCTAGTCTGTAGAGGGGAATAACAGGAGAAGCGTGTACACAGACTGCAGGTCGCCTCGAGCGAGAGAGTGAGAGAGGGAGGGGGAGAGAGAGGGATAGAAAGAGGGAAAGAACCTAATAAGACCAGCAGAGGGAAACGAATAGAATGGGGAGCACAGGGACAAGACATGATAATAAATGACAAACATGACAGTACCCCCACTCACCGAGCGCCTCCTGGCGCACTCGAGGAGGAATCCTGGCGGCAACGGAGGAAATCATCGATGAGTGAACGGTCCAGCACGTCCCGAGACGGAACCCAACTCCTCTCCTCAGGACCGTAACCCTCCCAATCCACTAAGTATTGGTGACCCCGTCCCCGAGAACGCATGTCCATGATCTTATGTACCTTGTAAATAGGTGCGCTCTCGACAAGGACGGGAGGGGGGAGGGAAGACGAACGGGGGTGCGAAGAAAGGGCTTAACACAGGAGACATGGAAGACAGGATGGACGCGACGAAGATGTCGCGGAAGAAGCAGTCGCACAGCGACAGGATTGACGACCTGGGAGACACGGAACGGACCAATGAACCGCGGAGTCAACTTACGAGAAGCTGTCGTAAGAGGAAGGTTGCGAGTGGAAAGCCACACTCTCTGGCCGCAACAATACCTTGGACTCTTAATCCTGCGTTTATTGGCGGCTCTCACCGTCTGTGCCCTGTAACGGCAAAGTGCAGACCTCACCCTCCTCCAGGTGCGCTCACAACGTTGGACAAACGCTTGAGCGGAGGGAACGCTGGACTCGGCAAGCTGGGATGAGAACAGAGGAGGCTGGTAACCCAGACTACTCTGAAACGGAGATAACCCGGTAGCAGACGAAGGAAGCGAATTGTGAGCGTATTCTGCCCAGGGGAGCTGTTCTGCCCAAGACGCAGGGTTTCTGAAAGAAAGGCTGCGTAGTATGCGACCAATCGTCTGATTGGCCCTCTCTGCTTGACCGTTAGACTGGGGATGAAACCCGGAAGAGAGACTGACGGACGCACCAATCAAACGACAGAACTCCCTCCAAAACTGTGACGTGAATTGCGGGCCTCTGTCTGAAACGGCGTCTAACGGGAGGCCATGAATTCTGAATACATTCTCAATAATGATTTGTGCCGTCTCCTTAGCGGAAGGAAGTTTAGCGAGGGGAATGAAATGTGCCGCCTTAGAGAACCTATCGACAACCGTAAGAATCACAGTCTTCCCCGCAGACAAAGGCAGACCGGTAATGAAGTCTAAGGCGATGTGAGACCATGGTCGAGAAGGAATGGGGAGCGGTCTGAGACGACCGGCAGGAGGAGAGTTACCCGACTTAGTCTGCGCGCAGTCCGAACAAGCAGCCACGAAACGGCGCGTGTCACGCTCCTGAGTCGGCCACCAAAAGCGCTGGCGAATAGACGCAAGAGTGCCTCGAACACCGGGATGACCAGCTAACTTGGCAGAGTGAGCCCACTGAAGAACAGCCAGACGAGTGGAAACAGGAACGAAAAGGAGGTTACTAGGACAAGCGCGCGGCGACGCAGTGTGCGTGAGTGCTTGCTTAACCTGTCTTTCAATTCCCCAGACTGTTAACCCGACAACACGCCCATAAGGAAGAATCCCTCGGGATCAGTAGAAGCCACAGAAGAACTAAACAGACGGGATAAGGCATCAGGCTTGGTGTTCTTGCTACCCGGACGGTAAGAAATCACAAACTCGAAACGAGCGAAAAACAACGCCCAACGAGCTTGACGGGCATTAAGTCGTTTGGCAGAACGGATGTACTCAAGGTTCTTATGGTCTGTCCAAACGACAAAAGGAACGGTCGCCCCTCCAACCACTGTCGCCATTCGCCTAGGGCTAAGCGGATGGCGAGCAGTTCACGGTTACCCACATCATAGTTGCGCTCAGATGGCGACAGGCGATGAGAAAAATAAGCGCAAGGATGAACCTTATCGTCAGACTGGAAGCGCTGGGATAGAATGGCTCCCACGCCTACCTCTGAAGCGCCAACCTCGACAATGAATTGTCTAGTGACGTCAGGAGTAACGAGGATAGGAGCGGACGTAAAACGTTCTTTTAGAAGATCAAAAGCTCCCTGGGCGGAACCGGACCACTTAAAACACGTCTTGACAGAAGTAAGAGCTGTGAGAGGGGCAGCAACTTGACCGAAATTACGAATGAAACGCCGATAGAAATTAGCGAAACCTAAAAAGCGCTGCAACTCGACACGTGACCTTGGAACGGGCCAATCACTGACAGCTTGGACCTTAGCGGAATCCATCTGAATGCCTTCAGCGGAAATAACGGAACCGAGAAAAGTAACGGAGGAGACATGAAAAGAGCACTTCTCAGCCTTTACGTAGAGACAATTCTCTAAAAGGCGCTGTAGAACACGTCGAACGTGCTGAACATGAATCTCGAGTGACGGAGAAAAAATCAGGATATCGTCAAGATAGACAAAAACAAAGATGTTCAGCATGTCTCTCAGAACATCATTAACTAATGCCTGAAAAACAGCTGGCGCATTGGCGAGACCGAACGGCAGAACCCGGTACTCAAAATGCCCTAACGGAGTGTTAAACGCCGTTTTCCACTCGTCCCCTCTCTGATGCGCACGAGATGGTAAGCGTTACGAAGGTCCAACTTAGTAAAGCACCTGGCTCCCTGCAGAATCTCGAAGGCTGATGACATAAGGGGAAGCGGATAACGATTCTTAACCGTTATGTCATTCAGCCTCGATAATCCACGCAGGGGCGCAGAGTACCGTCCTTCTTCTTAACAAAAAGAACCCCGCCCCGGCCGGAGAGGAAGAAGGCACTATGGTACCGGCGTCAAGAGACACAGACAAATAATCCTCGAGAGCCTTACGTTCGGGAGCCGACAGAGAGTATAGTCTACCTCGAGGAGGAGTGGTCCCCGGAAGGAGATCAATACTACAATCATACGACCGGTGAGGAGGAAGGGAGTTGGCTCGGGACCGACTGAAGACCGTGCGCAGATCATGATATTCCTCCGGCACTCCTGTCAAATCGCCAGGTTCCTCCTGAGAAGTAGGGACAGAAGAAACGGGAGGGATGGCAGACATTAAACACTTCACATGACAAGAAACGTTCCAGGATAGGATAGAATTACTAGACCAATTAATAGAAGGATTATGACATACTAGCCAGGGATGACCCAAAACAACAGGTGTAAACGGTGAACGGAAAATCAAAAAAGAAATAGTCTCACTGTGGTTACCAGATACTGTGAGGGTTAAAGGTAGTGTCTCAAATCTGATACTGGGAAGATGACTACCATCTAAGGCGAACATGGGCGTAGGCTTCTCTAACTCTCTGAAAGGAATGTCATGTTTCCGAACCCATGCTTCGTCCATGAAACAACCCTCAGCCCCAGAGTCTATCAAGGCACTACATGTAGCACCCGAACCGGTCCAGCGTAGATGGACCGACAAAGTAGTACAGGATTTTGATGGAGAGACTTGAGTAGTTGCGCTCACCTGTAGCCCTCCGCTTACAGATGAGCTCTGGCTTTTACTGGACATGAATTAACAAAATGTCCAGCAACTCCGCAATAGAGGCACAGGCGGTTGGTGATCCTCCGTTCCTCTCCTTAGTCGAGATGCGAATCCCTCCCAGCTGCATGGGCTCAGTCTCAAAGCCAGAGGAGGGAGATGGTTGCGATGCGGAGCAGGGAAACACCGTTGATGCGAGCTCTCTTCCACGAGCCCGGTGACGAAGATCTACCCGTCGTTCTATGCGGATGGCGAGAGCAATCAAAGAGTCCACATCTGAAGGAACCTCCCGGGAGAGAATCTCATCCTTAACCACTGCGTGGAGTCCCTCCAGAAAACGAGCGAGCAGCGCCGGCTCGTTCCACTCACTAGAGGCAGCAAGAGTGCGAAACTCAATAGAATAATCCGTTATGGACCGTTCACCTTGGCATAAGGAAGCCAGGGCCCTAGAAGCCCCCCTACCAAAAACTGAACGGTCAAAAACCCGAATCATCTCCTCTTTAAAGTTCTGGAACTTGTTAGAGCAATCAGCCCTTGCCTCCCAGATAGCTGTGCCCCATTCTCGAGCCCGGCCAGTAAGGAGTGAAATGACGTAAGCAACCCGAGCTCTCTCTCTAGAGTATGTGTTGGGTTGGAGAGAGAACACAATCTCACACTGCGTGAGAAAGGAGCGGCACTCAGTGGGCTGCCCGGAGTAGCAAGGTGGGTTATTAACCCTAGGTTCTGGAGGCTCGGCAGGCCAGGAAGTAACAGGTGGCACGAGACGTAGACTCTGGAACTGTCCAGAGAGGTCGGAAACCTGAGCGGCCAGGTTCTCCACGGCATGGCGAGCAGCAGACAATTCCTGCTCGTGTCTGCCGAGCATGGCTCCTTGGATCTCGACGGCAGTGTAACGAGCGTCTGAAGTCGCTGGGTCCATTCCTTGGTCGGTTCCTTCTGTCATGCAGGTGAAAGAGGACCCAAAAGCGACTTAACAGAAACAGAGTTTATTCAAGTCCAAACAGAAAACGACAAATCCTGAATCCTTAACAGGAAATGTCCAAACAGGGAATAACAGAAATCCTCTAGTCTGTAGAGGGGAATAACAGGAGAAGCGGCCACAGACTGCAGGTCGCTTCGGGTAGGCGCAGGCCGTAGCTGACAGAGACACCTGCTCACACGCAGCATCTGATGAAGGCAAAAACACGACAGGACAGGGCGATACACAATCACAGCACGGTGAATTCTAAACAAGGAACCGACAGGACAGGAACGGAACACAAAGGAAGAAATAGGGACTCTAATCAGGGGAAAGGATCGGGAACAGGTGTGGGAAGACTAAATGATGATTAGGGGAATAGGAACAGCTGGGAGCAGGAACGGAACGATAGAGAGAAGAGAGAGCGAGAGAGTGAGAGAGGGAGGGGGAGAGAGAGGGATAGAAAGAGGGAAAGAACCTAATAAGACCAGCAGAGGGAAACGAATAGAATGGGGAGCACAGGGACAAGACATGATAATAAATGACAAACATGACAAGTATCAAATATACTATGATACCACCCC
>NW_025753906.1:0-9916 GCF_021184085.1 Oncorhynchus gorbuscha | reverse complement strand
CACAAGGGGTCTGAGGATCTCATCTCGGTACCTAGGGCCAACCGCACCAGCATATGGTCTCACAAGGGGTCTGAGGATCTCATCTCGGTACCTAATGGCAATCAGGCTACCTCTGGCGAGCACATGGAGGGCTGTGGAGGCCCCCAAAGAAATGCCACCCCACACCATGACTGACCCATCGCTAAACCGGTCATGCTGGAGGATGTTGCAGGCAGCAGAACGTATGAATGAAATATTCTTATTAAATACTTTTTTCTTTACATAGTTGAATGTGCTGACAACAAAATCACACAAAAATGATCAATGGAAATCGAATTTATCAACCCATGGAGGTCACACTCAAAATGAAAGTGGAAAACCACACTACAGGCTGATCCAACTTTGCAATGTCCTTAAAACAAGTCAAAATGAGGCTCAGTAGTGTGTGGCATCCACGTGCCTGTATGACCTCCCTACAACGCCTGGGCATGCTCCTGAGGGCGGATGGTCTCCTGAGGGATCTCCTCCCAGACCTGAACTAAAGCATCCGCCAACTCCTGGACAGTCTGTGATGCAACGTGGATGGAGCGAGACATGATGTCCCAGATGTGCTCAATTGGATTCCGGTCTGGGGAACGGGAGGGCCAGTCCATAGCATCAATGCCTTCCTCTTGCAGGAACTGCTGACACAATCCAGCCACACGAGGTCTAGCATTGTCTTGCATTAGGAGGAACCTAGGGCCAACCGCACCAGCATATGGTCTCACAAGGGGTCTGAGGATCTCATCTCGGTACCTAATGGCAGTCAGGCTACCTCTGGCGAGCACATGGAGGGCTGTGCGGCCCCCCCAAAGAAATGCCACCCCACACCATGACTGACCCATCGCTAAACCGGTCATGCTGGAGGATGTTGCAGGCAGCAGAACGTTCTCCACGGAGTCTCCAGACTCTGTCACATGTGCTCAGTGTGAACCTGCTTTCATCTGTGAAGAGCACAGGGCGCCAGTGGCGAATTTGCCAATCTTGGTGTTCTCTGGCAAATGCCAAACGTCCTGCACTGTGTTGGGCTGTAAGCACAACCCCCACCTGTGTACATCAGGCCCTCACACCACCCTCATGGAGTCTGTTTCTGACCGTTTGAGCAGCCTGCTGGAGGTCATTTTGCAGGGCTCTGGCAATGCTCCTCCTGCTCCTCCTTGCACAAAGACGGAGGTAGCGGTCCTGCTGCTGGGTTGTTGCCCTCCTACGGCCTCCTCTACGTCTCCTGATGTACTGGCCTGTCTCCTGGTAGCGCCTCCATGCTCTGGACACTACGCTGACAGACACAGCAAACCTTCTTGCCACAGCTCGCATTGATGTCCCATCCTGGATGAGCTGCACTACCTGAGCCACTTGTGTGGGTTGTAGACTCTGTCTCATACTACCACTAGAGTGAAAGCACCGCCTGCATTCAAAAGTGACCAAAACATCAGCCAGGAAGCATAGGAACTGAGAAGTGGTCTGTGGTCACCACCTGCAGAACCACTCCTTTAATGGGGGTGCCTTGCTAATTGCCAATAATTTCCACCTGTTGTCTATTCCATTTTCACAACAGCATGTGAAATTTATTGTCAATCAGTGTTGCATCCTAAGTGGACAGTTTGATTTCACAGAATTGTGATTGACTTGGAGTTATATTGTCTTGTTTAAGTGTTCCCTATATTTTTTTGAGCCGTGCATATTGTGATAAATTGCAGGCCACACTACTTGCCTAGAGAGTTTTCAGCTATACTTTTCATGGCTGTTTATTCACCACCACAGACAAATGCTGGCACTAAGACCGCACTCAGTCACCTGTATAAGGAAATAAGAAAACAGGAAACCACTCACCCAGAGGCGGGGCTCCTAGTGGCCGGAGACTTTAATTCAGGGAAACTTAAATCAGTTCTACCAAATCTCTATCGACATGTTAAATGTGCAACCAGTTGGTAAAAAAATTCCAGATCACCTGTACTCCACAGACAAAGCTCTCTCCATTTGGTATATCCGACCACAACTCTATCCTCCTGATTCCTGCTTACAAGCAAAATTAAAGCAGGAAGCACCAGTGACTTGGTCTATAAAAAGTGGTCAGATGAAGCAGATGTTTAAACTACAGGACTGTTTTGTTATCACAGACTGGAACATGTTCTGGGATTCCTCCGATGGCATTGAGGGTACACCACATCAGTCACTGGCTTTGTCAATAAGTACACCAAGGACGTTGTCCCCACAGTGACTGTACGTACATACCCAACCAGAAGCCATGGATTACAGGCAAGATTCGCACTGAGCTGCCGCTTTCAAGGTGCGGGACTTTAACCCGGAAGCTTACAAGAAATCCTGCTATGCCCTGTGACGAACCATCAAACAGGCAAAGTGTCAATACAGGGCTAAGATTGAATCATACTACACCGGCTGCAATGCTCGTCTTACGTGGCAGGGCTTGCAAACTATTACAGACTACAAAGGGAAGCACAGCTGCGAGCTGCCCAGTGACACAAGCCTACCAGACGAGCTAAAATCACGTCAATGCTCGCTTCGAGGCAAGCAACACTGGGGCATGCATGAGAGCATCAGCTGTTCCAAATGACTGTGTGATCACACTCTCTGTAGCCATCGTGAGTAAGACTTTTAAACAGGTCAACATACACAAGGCTGCGGGGCCAGACGGATTACCAGGACGTGTGCTCCGGGCATGTGCTGACCAACTGGCAGGTGTCTTCACTGACATTTTCAACATGTCCCTGATTGAGTCCGTAATACCAACATGTTTCAAGCAGACCACCATAGTCCCTGTGCCCAAGAACACAAAAGCAACCTGCCTGATGACTACAGACCTGTAGCACCTGGCCAGTTGCCATGAAGTGCTTTGAAAGGTTGGTAATGGCTCACATCAACACCATTATCTCAGAAACCCTAGACCCACTCATTTGCATACCGCAAACAGATCCACAGATGATGCAATCTCTATTGCACTCCACACTGCCCTTTCCCACCCGGACAAAAGGAACACTTATGTGAGAATGCTATTCATTGACTACGGCTCAGCGTTCAACACCATAGTACCCTCAAAGCTCATCACTAAGCTAAGGATTCTGGGACTAAACACCTCCCTCTGCAACTGGATCCTGGACTTCCTAACGGGCCACCCCCAGGTGGTGAGGGTAGGTAGCAACACACCTGCCACGCAAATCCTCAACACTGGAGCTCCACGGGGGTGCGTGCTCAGTCCCCTCCTGTACTCCCTGTTCACTCATGACTGCATGGCCAGACACGACTCCAACACCATAACAACCAATGTTTCTCCCACCATCTACATGCTGTCACCACCCGATGAAGACCTGTACAATGTCACAGTACCATATCCTGGTTTCCATGCACAGTTAGTACAAATACTGTCGGAGGCTGATGCACTTGTCAATGACACTGAAAGGCATCAATTGAGAGAATTGTTTAACAATCACAGTGAGATGGTCGACAGACTCGCTGGATTGCAGTGTTACGGGCATTCATGTGATGCATATTTCTACGCCACCCGGAGCAGCTCCTACGTTTGTGAGACAATACAAAATACTATGCTCCAGTGGGGCCTGTTCTGAAACCACTGGGTAAATTGTGTCTTACCATTGACTATTCACAACTCAACAAGCTGGTTCCATAGTCTTGTTGGCCAATGGCACAGCTCGACTCAAGAGTTGCCAAAGGGGAGAACTCAAGTACTTCTCCACCATCGACGTGGCGAATGGTTTCTGGGCCATGGCAGTCGACTTTCGCGACCAACAAGTTATCTTTCTCGAACAAGCTCTTTACATTCAATCATTGCCCGTTCAGGTATACCAACTCCCCCTCAGAGTTCAACATATTCCTGCACAGGGCAATGCCAGACGCACCCCCAGGGGGACAATAATGTAGGTGGATGACGTTCTCATGAGAAGTGAGACTTGGTCACATCACTCCCAACGAGATGGACAACGTGTTTGCCTAAGTCAGGATGGCAGGGGCTAAGTTGGCCATCATGAAAGGACAATGTTGCAGGACCAAAGTAAACTATGTTGGGCTTCTGGTGGGTGCGGAGGGCAACCTGCGGAGGGCAACCTGCGGCAGTCCGCAACATCAAAACACCTACAAACCTTCATGAGGTGCACAGCTTCTGGGAGTATGTAATTACTCCTGTCAATTCCCTTGAAAACTACGCCAACTTGTCAAAGCCTTGACCCATTGTTACATACGCTCTTGGAGAAGGAACGCAACACCCGGCAAGACTCATCTCCCCATGGAGTGAAATAGGTATGTGATGTTAGATGCGGGTAAAAATGGCAGAGAATAGCACCGTTTACAGATAATTTATTTCTTTAACACGGCAATTGTGCCGAGAAACGTGGGCTGGACAGAATCAAACAAAGAAGGTAAAGGTTAAAGTCCCCTCTCTCCTAAATTACCTGCCTACCTACTTACCTAACCTTAACATCACCTGGCACGCTAACCAAAATACAAGGGGTTGTCTGCCCAGGTCTTACCTAGTGTGCATAGACAGAGACATACCACGGGTATATGTATGCTGGCAGGCCTCTTGCCTACGCACTCCCAAGGTGCCTTCCCCCTTTCCCCCTGGGAACAAATTAAACAGAATAATACAAACGTAAAGTGAACCATTTCAAAAACACCTGAGTCCTACTGTCACACACATACTGCCTCAAGTAGCGTCTACAAAAATACTTTCAACAAAACTGTCTCTGAGCAACAACCAACACAGGACATCCAAGAAGCTCTTGCTCTAACAAAGGAACACTGGCTTTCATCCAGCTGCAGAAGAGTTTGTAATTGCCAACAGTTGTATCCCATGGCTAACGAGAGGGTGGGATCAGACCTCCAGTCGTCGATGGGGCTGACCAATAAGCTGCTTGAATCAGGAAGCCATTTCCTGAAATACACACATACATGTACCCAAACAAACCCAAAACACAGAAACTGGGGAACGTAACACCCGTCTTCTTCAGAAGGATGCCCCATTTGTTTGGGAGGGCACTAGCAGCCAAGCTGTGGCTATCTTGAAAAGCCTGCTTTGTGAGGCACCCTGCCTGGTGTACCCCAACAAAGACAAGATGCTATTTTTTGGAAGTCGGTTTCTCAGAGCACTGCCTTAGTGCTGGGTTGTACCAAAAATACAACCAAGACAAAAGTGTGGTTGCTTACGCAGCAAAACATTCAACCCTGCTGAACACAACTTCTCAGACTGCGAAAAAGCGCTGCTGTCTTTTCTGACTTTTCTGAAAAGCCAACAAATCCGGGAGGATGCTGTACACAACAGCAGAATAGCGGCTTGGCTGATGACACTGCAGAGCCGTGATGTAGTAGTCAACTACACAAAAGCGGGAAAAAAATGCCTTTGGGCGGGGCTTTGGCGGTGTGACAGTGGTGTGGTGATGATGAAACCAACTTATCACTTCACACACCACACCCTCCCCCACCTCCCCTTTGCCATCGAACCATCACTACTTGAAGAGAACTTATGTCTTGGCATACCGATGGCATTTGTGGATGACTGTTCTTACCACCATCTAGGCAGACAAAAGCACACCTATAAAGAGGAGGAGGTGCTGGCTAGCGGAGTAGAAACTTGAAAATAAAGGATAGCCTCACACTCTAGGAGCTCAGTTGCAAAAATGTAATACCAACGTTTCGACAGCCAAGCTGTCTTCATCAGCGTATAATCACAAACACTGCGGGATGACTCATTTATATAGTGTCAAAAGACACAGGTGTCTGTAATCATGGCCAGTGGCCTAATACCATTGGTTAATAATCAAATATTAAAATTTCATACAAGGAACAGCATACAAACAAATGGATAGCATACGATCATAGATTAATTTAACTACACAAGTTTACAAACAATTACAATGGCAAAGTCACAATAATCACAAGAATGGCATCAGATCAAAGTCTACGTTGAGACCGAAGGGCGCAAGGATCTTTAAATTAAAGATCCAGGCAGCCTCTCGTTTTAACAATAAATTATCAAGGTCACCCCCTCTCCTAGGGAGGGTGACATGTTCGATGCCAATATAACGCAGAGACGAAATCGAGTGGCCTGCCTCCAAGAAGTGGGCCGCAACTGGATAAGTAAAGTTTTTACACCTAATGGTGCTATGATGCTCTGAGATACGTACTTTTAATTCACGCTTTGTTTTACCTACATAATTCTTACCACAAGGACAAGTTATAAGATAAATAACTGCCTTAGTGGAGCACGTAATAACACCTTTTATTGGGATCGATTTCCCTGTTTGTGGGTGTTTGAAGGATCTACATTTATGAGTGCCATTGCATTGAGCACAGCCATTACATTTGTAATTTCCATGCAGTAAAGGCGCAAATAGACGTTGTTCAGGAATATCTTGGGGTGGTAAATCAGAGTTTACCAATTGGTCTCTGAGATTTCTGCGCTGCGAGAATACGACCAAGGGAAGGTCCGAAAACACATTACCGAGACTATCATTGGATTTTTAGGATGTGCCAATGTTTGTGAACAATTCCCTTAATTTGTTCAGAGCACTTTGAATAGCGGGTAGTTAGAACGCAAGAATGCGTCTTTTTGCAAGACTGACCTTGAAAAAGGTCATGTCTCGTTTTGTTTTGAATTTTCTCAATGGCAATATTAATTTGATCATTCTTGTAGCCCCTCTCCTTGAACTTTCTTTGCGTCTCAGCCATATTTCTGTCGAAATCGGATTGTTTTTTGCAAATTCTTTTGATTCTGGCTGTAGGGCAAACTATTTTCAAGGAAGTGGGTGACAACTATCAGCCCTCAACAAACTGTTACGATCAGTAGGCTTCCTGTAAAGATCAGTGTATAGAACATTATCTTCACACAAGATCAGAAGATCAAGAAAACTGATTAGACGTGTATCAGATTGCATAGTAAATCTCAGATGCTCAGAACAGGAGTTAAGAAAAGCATGGAACGCCTGGAGCTGTTTTGCATCACCCCTCCATAGAACAAAAATATCATCAATATAGTTTGCCCTACAGCCAATTCTATCGAATCAAAAGAATTTGCAAAAAACTATCCGATTTCGACAGAAATATGGCTGAGACACACAGAAAGTTCAAGGAGGGGCTACAAGAATGATCAGATTAATATTGCCATTGAGAAAATTCAAAACAAACCGAGACATGACCTTTTTCAAGGTCCAGTCTTGCAAAAAACGCATTCTTGCGTTCTAACTACCCGCTATTCAAAGTGCTCCAGAACAAATTAAGGGAATTGTTCACAAACATTGGCATCTAAAAATCCGATGATAGGCTCGGTAATGTGTTTTCGGACCTTCCCTTGATCGTATTCTCGCGGGGCCAGAAATCTCGAGACCAATTCGTAAACTCTGATTTACCACCCCAAGATATTCCTGAACAACGTCTATTTGCGCCCCTACTGTGTGGAAATTACAAAATGTAATGGCTGTGCTTAATGCAATGACACTTATAATTGTAGATCCTTCAAACTCCCACAAACAGGGAAATCGATCCCAATAAAAAGGTGTTATAACGTGCTCCACTAAGGCAGTTATTTATCTTATAACTTGTCCGTGTGGTAAAAATTATGTAGGTAAAACAAAGCACTGAATTAAAAGTACGTATCTCAGAGCATCATAGCACCATTAGGTGTAAAAACTTTACTTATCCATTGCAGCCCTTCTTGGAGGCAGGCCACTCAATTTCGTCTCTGCGTTATATTGGCACATCAGTACATCACCCTCCTAGGAGAGGGGTGACCTTGATAATTTATTGTTAAACGAGAGGCTGCCCTGGATCTTTAAAGACCTTTGCGCCCTTCTTCGGTCTCAACGTAGACTTTGATCTGAAGCCATTCTTGTGATTATTGTGACTTTGCCATTGTAATTGTTCGTAAACTTGTGTAGTTAAATGAATCTATGATCATATGCTATCCATTTGTTTGTATGCTGTTCTTCCTGTATGACATTTTAATATTTGATTATTAACCAATGGTATTAGGCCACTCGTAGCCATGATTACAGACACCTGTGTTTTTTGACACTATATAAAACGAGTCATCCACAGTGTTTGTGATTATACGCTGATGAAGACAGATTGGCTGTCGAACGTTGGTATTATATTTTTGCATCTGAGCTCCTAGAGTGTGCGGCTCTCCTTTATTTTCAACTTACCACCATCTAGACCACTTGCAAGTTGGTCTGGAATTTGTATGGCACAATGACATTCCGTGCAAACACTTCAATTTCAGCTAGGCAACAAGACCAGCCAGTTCGCAAATGTGACGGGCGTGCTTATCACACTGCAAACGGTAGTGCAACACAACTTGTCATAATCTACCGCAATCTGCACCGACTCAAACTACGCCAGACTCACCTTCTTATCCCAATATGCATATGCCAAGCACATGACCACTTCAAGTGGCAAAGAAGTGAAAACAAAGAGCTCATTCCAGCTTGCGATGACCTCATCACCAAACACGACATACAGGTGTATTGGAAGAAAGGGACACTCCAAATTTACCTGGTTGTGACAAACTCTGCAACTACCATGCCGACAGCATGGCGAAATCTGGGTCAATTCCGGCACCCCTTCAGTGTTTGATGCTCGAGACACATGGTGCCATGGTGTCTGCGGTAACACGTAGCCATGTATAGCACTGCAGGAAATGTCTTTGAACATAATGCGTTGTTTAACTCATTTATTCCCGAATGGTGACCCAGTAGCAATGCAACACTAAGATGAGTCCCTCGCCACTTTTGATGGCTTTCTGTCGGATCCTGTCAATCACCCAGTGTCTGAACTGGCTTTGGCAGGTTCACACGACTTGCGTTCACTGTACACAACCAAACAGCACCTCACACTTCAAATCAACCAAATCAAATTTATTTATATAGCCCTTCGTACATCAGCTGATATCTCAAAAAGGTACAGAAACCCAGCCTAAAACCCCAAACAGCAAACAATGCAGGTGTAAAAGCACGGTGGCTAGGAAAACTCCTAGAAAGGCCCAAGCCTGGGAAGAAGCCTGAAGGAACCGGGCTGTGTGGTGTGGTCTCTACAGAAACATGCCCGGGTAAATTATAACAGAACATGACCAAGATGTCCAAATGTTCATGAAAGCCAGCATGGTCGAATAATAAGGCAAACTGGAGCGGCAGCACAGTCAGGTGGACTGAGGACAGCAAGGAGCCATCATGTCAGGTGATCCTGGGGCATGGTCCCCTGGGCTCAGGTCCTCGAGAGAGAGAAAGAAAAATTAGAGAGGCATATGTGGGAGGTGGCCAGTCCTCTTCTGGCTGTGCCAGTGGAAATTATAACAGAACGTGGCCAAGATGTTCAAATGTTCATAAATGACCAGCATGGTTGAATAATAGTAAGGCAGAACAGTTGAAACTGGAGCAGGAGCATGGCCAGGTGGACTGGGGACAGCAAGGAGTCCTCATGTCAGGTAGTCCTGGGACATGGTCCTAGGGCCCAGGCCAGTTGAAACTGGAGCAGCAGCATGGCCAGGTGGACTGGGGACAGCAAGGAGTCATCATGTCAGGTAGTCCTGGGGCATGGTCCTAGGGCTCAGGTCCTCCGAGAGAGAGAAAGAAAGAGAGAAGGAGAGAATTAGAGAACGCACACTTAGATTCACACAGGACACCTGAATAGGACAGGAGAAGTACTCCAGATAAACAAACTGACCCTAGCCCCCGACACATAAACTACTGCAGCATAAATACTGGAGGCTGAGACAGGATGGGTCAGGAGACACTGTGGCCCCATCCGAGGACACCCCGGACAGGGCCAAACAGGAAGGATATAACCCCACCCACTTTGCCAAAGCACAGCCCCCACACCACTAGAGGGAAATCTTCAACCACCAACTTACCATCCCTGAGACAAGGCAGTATAGCCC
>NW_025753905.1:0-9918 GCF_021184085.1 Oncorhynchus gorbuscha | reverse complement strand
CACTAACAGATCTGGGATCTGGGACTAATTAACCAACAACACAGATCAGATTATATGTGTAACAACACCAACAGATCTGGGATCTGGGACTAGACTAACCAACAACACAGATCATTATAATGACTAACAGATCTATGGGAGTAAACAACAACACCAGACACCACTAACAGATCTGGGATCTAGACTAACCAACATCATAGTCAGATTATAGTAACAGATTATGGTAACACCACCAGCAGATCTGGGATCTGGACTGAACTAACCAACAACACTGGAGTCAGATTATAGTAACACCACTAACTGATCTGGGATCTGGGACTAGACTAAACAACAGCACAGATCATTCTGACCACCAACAGACTCAGGATCTGGGACTAGTAACACCATAGCAGATCTGGGACTAGACTAACCAACATCATAGATCAGTTATAGTAACAACACCAACAGATCTGGGACTATGACAACAAAGCAACACAGATCAGATTAGATCAGATTGTCTGGGACTAGACTAAACAACAAGACAGATCAGATTTGGGATCTGGGATCTAACCAGACTAGACTTAACCAACAACCACAGATCAGATTATACAGCATCATAGATCTGCACCAACAGATTAGATCTGGGATCTAGACTAACCAACATCATAGATCAGATTATAGTAACACCACCAACAGATCTGGGATCTGGGACTAGACTAACCAACATCATAGATCAGATTATAGTAACACCACCAACAGATCTGGGACTAACCAACAACACAGATCAGATTATAGTAACAACACCAACAGATCTGGGATCTGGGACTAGACTAAACAACAACACAGATCAGATTATAGTAACACCACTAACAGATCTGGGATCTGGGACTAGACTAACCAACAACACAGATCAGATTATAGTAACACCACTAACAGATCTGGGATCTGGGACTCACTAGACTAACCAACATCATAGATCAGATTATAGTAACACCACCAACAGATCTGGGACTAGACTAACCAACAACACAGATCAGATTTTAGTTACACCACCAACAGATCTGGGATCTGGGACTAGACTAACCAACATCATAGATCAGATTATAGTAACACCACCAACAGATCTGGGATCTGGGACTAGACTAACCAACAACACAGATCAGATTATAGTAACAACACCAACAGATCTGGGACTAGACTAAACAACAACACAGATCAGATTATAGTAACAACACCAACAGATCTGGGACTAACCAACAACACAGATCAGATTATAGTAACACCACCAACAGATCTGGGATCTGGGACTAGACTAACCAACAACACAGATCAGATTATAGTAACACCACCAACAGATCTGGGATCTGGGACTCACTAGACTAACCAACATCATAGATCAGATTATAGTAACACCACCAACAGATCTGGGACTAGACTAACCAACAACACAGATCAGATTATAGTAACAACACCAACAGATCTGGGATCTGGGACTAGACTAACCAACAACACAGATCAGATTATAGTAACAACACCAACAGATCTGGGACTAACCAACAACACAGATCAGATTATAGTAACAACACCAACAGATCTGGGACTAGACTAACCAACAACACAGATCAGATTATAGTAACACCACCAACAGATCTGGGATCTGGGACTAGACTAACCAACAACACAGATCAGATTATAGTAACAACACCAACAGATCTGGGATCTGGGACTAGACTAACCAACAACACAGATCAGATTATAGTAACACCACCAACAGATCTGGGATCTGGGACTAGACTAAACAACATCATAGATCAGATTATAGTAACACCACCAACAGATCTGGGACTAGACTAACCAACAACACAGATCAGATTATAGTAACACCACCAACAGATCTGGGATCTGGGACTAGACTAACCAACAACACAGATCAGATTATAGTAACACCACCAACAGATCTGGGATCTGGGACTAGACTAACCAACAACATAGATCAGATTATAGTAACACCACTAACAGATCTGGGATCTGGGACTAGACTAACCAACAACACAGATCAGATTATAGTAACACCACCAACAGATCTGGGATCTGGGACTAGACTAAACAACATCATAGATCAGATTATAGTAACACCACCAACAGATCTGGGATCTGGGACTAGACTAAACAACATCATAGATCAGATTATAGTAACACCACCAACAGATCTGGGATCTGGGACTAGACTAAACAACAACACAGATCAGATTATAGTAACACCACCAACAGATCTGGGATCTGGGACTAGACAACATCATAGATCAGATTATAGTAACACCACCAACAGATCTGGGACTAGACTAAACAACAACATAGATCAGATTATAGTAACAACAGCAACGTACCAGATCCAGGTCATCTTCGTCTGACAGCAGTTTGATGTAGGCTCCACCACAGTCAATACCATCCTGGAAGTTAACCTCATACCTAAGATAAACGCACACAGGTTTCTCTAAACATTCATAATATGAATTAGCCTCAAGTCTACTCAAAGGCTAATTTTGAAAATGCACTTTTAGACACAAAACAAAAAAAGGGTAAGAGTTCAAACGCGAGAGGTTAAAGGTCAAACTTACTGTACGACTAGGGCGTCGTCCCGGAAGAGGAAGGGTCTGTCCAACAGGGAGGCGATGGCGTGATGTTTGGCCCGGGACTTCAGAACCAGACCCATGTCTCCTGGTACTTTATTCTCCTTCAGCTGCTCCACAGACCACTTACCTGGAGAGGAGAGAGGGGTCAGGAGAGGAGAGGAGGAGAGGGGCCAGGAGGGGAGAGAAGAGGAGAGGAGGAGAGGGGCAGGAGAGGAGAGAAGGGTCAGAGAGAGGGGAGGAGAGGGGTCAGGAGAGGGAGAGAGGGGTCAGGAGAGGAGAGAGGGGCCAGGAGGGGAGAGAGGGGTCAGGAGGGGAGAGAAGGGTCAGGAGAGGAGAGAGGGGTCAGGAGAGGAGAGAAGGGTCAGGAGAGGAGAGAGGGGTCAGGAGAGGAGAGAGGGGTCAGGAGGAGAGAGGGGTCAGGAGGGGGTCAGGAGGGGAGAGAGGGGTCAGGAGAGGAGAGAGGGGCCAGGAGAGGAGAGAGGGGTCAGGAGGGGAGAGAGGGTCAGGAGGGGAGAGAGGGGTCAGGAGGGGTCAGGAGGGGAGAGGGGTCAGGAGAGGAGAGAGGGTCAGGGAGAGGAGAGAGGGGTCAGGAGGGGAGAGAGGGGTCAGGAGAGGAGAGAGGGGTCAGGAGGGGTCAGGAGGGGAGAGAGGGGGTCAGGAGGGGTCAGGAGGGGAGAGAGGGTCAGGAGAGGAGAGAGGTCAGGGAGGGAGAGAGGGGTCAGGGGGGAGAGAGGGGTCAGGAGGGGGAGAGAGGGGGTCAGGAGGGGGGAGAGAGGGGTCAGAGAGGGAGAGAGGGGCTGGGAGGGGGAGAGAGGGGTCAGGAGGGAGAGAGGGGTCAGGAGGGAGAGAGAGGTCAGGAGGGAGAGAGGGGTCAGGAGGAGAGAGGGGTCAGGAGAGGGAGAGAGGGGTCAGGAGGGGAGAGAGGGGTCAGGAGGGAGAGAGGGGTCAGGAGGGGAGAAGGGGTCAGGAGGGGTGGAGAGGAGAGAGGGGTCCAGAGGGAGAGAGGGGTCAGGAGGTCAGGAGGAGAGAGAGGGGTCTCAGGAGAGGGAGAGAGGGGTCAGGGAGAGAGGGGTCAGGAGAGGAGAGAGGGGTCCAGGAGGGGAGAGAGGGGTCAAGGAGGGTCTCAGGAGGGGGGAGAGAGGGGTCAAATGTTCGAACTCCAACACACACTGAAAAGACACACAACGTACTAGAGGTTGTAGAGTGGGGCAAAACTGTTTCTTACCATCATAGAGAAGGGTCCGCTGGTGAACTCAAACTGTTAGATTCCAGTTTAACAACGTTAACTAAACTGTATTTCCACAATACATGTGTGCCATTGCACTCAGGCCAGGTCCAACAACAGATAGACTACTGCCCAGCAGTACTAATAACAGAGTGACAGCGCCCGTAATAACAAAATACAGGGATACGTGACCTTAACAGTGGTGGTTGAAGAAACAGGGTCGTCTCTCACTTGACACACTGGCAAAAGTGTCCATAAAACCCACACAAGTGGAGAGGGTATTGTGGGGGGGGGGGGGGGGGGGGGGGGGGGCAAAAATTGTCTGTTTCTTACCATCATATTTAGCAATTTCATCGTCTGCGTCTTCCTTCATCGTCTTTGACACCTGCCACCTGTCCAGTGAGCCGTCATCAAGGTCTCCTGGAGAATGCCACTTCTCCAATGGGAACAGGATCTTTAGGTGCCTGTGTTTCAGCCAATGGGGCGGAGGGATTACTTTTGTGTGTGAAATGGAACACAAACTGAGGGATATACAATGTAGGGCTCAGATTCTTCACCCTTTTTCAGAAGTGTACACACCCTACTCATGGATTTAAATAAGATGTCTGGGGGATTTTTCCATCATCATTATAAAACCCAGAACAGTGGAGTAATCGGGACTCGGCCTAGTACACATTTAATTGACATGATTTCCTGAAGGCCCGCTAAAATTGGGGTTATGACAGTGAGGTTGTAGTTAGGTTTTTGCTAGCTAAGGAACACAAAAAAATAGGCAAATGATGAGGTTTCAAACTCAAAAAGGGTAGAGAGACACTTGGAGGGCGTAAAAACACACACCAGGCATGCATCCTATTTCCAAGAGATGGGCGTCTGACCACGTGGGACACTAAGTATAGGAGAAGGGTGCCATCTCAAATGTCCCCACCTAGTTCATCCTACTTCCCTATTGGGTGACGTTTGACCCTTTACTGACCTGGAAGGAGACGTTGGCATCGGTTCCCTTCTCTTCTTCCGCCTCCCCTTCCATCCGCGCTCTCCCTCTCTATCTCTTGAGTCTTCCCTATCTTCTACCATGTCTTCCACCATAGCTTCCTCCATTTCATCCTCCATCTCTAGGTCTAGGTCACCCTGAGCTTCAGCCTGGGACTCAGAGAGAGCCAGGAGGGAGAGGAGCAACACACACGTCCAGCCCCACCACAGCTTCATCTGGAGAGAGACGGGAGATGGGACAGTAGGGGGAAGGGAAGGAAGGGAAGAATTAAGAGGGTAGGAGAGGTGGGAAGGGAATGAAAAGGGAGGAGAGTGGAAAGGGAATGAAGTGGGAGAGGTGAGGGTTGGGGAAGGACAATGTGAGAGGAGGGGGAATGGAATGGGTGGGGGGTTGAGAGAGGAGAAGGAGGGAGTGACATGACAGTGGTGAAGGCGTGTGAAGTAAGGGTGGAAATGGAGGATTTGAGGAAGAGGGACCAAGAGAGAGAGACAAGCAAAGAAAGAGGTCAGGAATAAGGTTAATACACTTCTGATTTCAAAAGCACTTTTCCAGAAACTATCTTTCCATCTACAAATATTTTCTAAAAACAAATGAAGGTTTTGTCACTGTACTGCAATTTGGCCGTATGCAAGGAAATGGATGGCTTTCACCAGAGAAAGATTATACATGGCTCTGCTATTTTCCAATGAAAATATATTTCTGAATTTAAACAGACACCCTAAATCAGGTTTCAAAGATGACTCATGAATCCATGCAAAAAATGGTTCTCTGCATTTCAATGACTTGCAAAATATTCACTCGTCGCCGACCAAGACACTTTTCAGTATATACCTCGACAAGCATTTCATCATATTGAATCAATAAGTTTGCCAGCTACAATTGAGTAAAAGGTTGAATATGGATTGATACAGTATTTTCGAAATCAATGTCCCTCGGGGTTGGAGTAAACATAACGATTGACGGAGCGTCTGGGGGAGGTGGATGTGGGTCGCCAACAAAAGCAAGGAGCCACTGTCCCTCAGGCCAAACTACAGTTCCCTAGGGGATGCCCATATGCCCCGAGAGAGAGAGAGAGAGAGCACCACAATTAACCTACAGCTGCCGACCAGAAGTGTCCACAAAACTCCACAGAGTCAGGATTGTTAGCTAGGAGCCAGGATTGTTAGCTAGGACTACTGTAGCTACTACTACTACTACTACTACTACTACTAGAACAATCTGTCAGGCGCATTATCAAGACATCACATCAGCAAACTGTCTTTCATCATATTTCTATCACGTCTTTTTTTATAGGAAGCAACAAGGTATTTCAGATATATATATATATATATATATTGTTATGTGAATGTCGGCTATATTTGACATTAGCTAACGTTACTGCACAAGCAAAGCTAAATAAGGAACTCGGTAACGTCAGTTAACCAACGTTTTTCCGCGACAGTTCACCGGACGTCCCTCAACCTGCGGGTCCGTGCGGCGCGAATTAGCGGGCTTAGCAGAGCGTTATCAACAGCTAGCTATGTGGTTTTACTAAATACAGCGACAATTTCAGGCATATTCATAAAGCCTAACGTGTCACATGTAAACATGTTCACATTTTTGAGAAAACGTGCCTGTCTGAGGAAAAATGCACTTACGTTAGAAAGCTAAGTTTAGCCAGCTAATGGCTATGCTAAACTAACAACATGTTGTGTTGCAGTTGTCAGGGAAGAATGAATGAGTGTAGCGAACTAGATAAATATTAAGCAAACAAACCTTGTACAGTTGGGGGTGGTAGAAGAAAAAATAATAATAATAATATTCCAAGTTTTGTGATGTTTTCTGCGCCAATATCCTCAAACAACTTTATTTTCACTGAGTAAAACCGCGGGTGCCGAGGCCTGAGGAGCGGGATGGACGGATCACCGTGGAGACCTTCTGAACGGCGATGACCGGAAGAGACTTCTGCTCACTGCGCATGCCTGAACCAGACAACCAGAGAACGCCATTGGGGAGCAAATTTCAAAATAAAAGTGCTCTGCCTTGGAATAACAAACTCATTTATTTTGATTTTTTACCTTTATTATTATTTTCGATCTATCGTTCTATGTACACCCTCAATGCATAACAGTTTAGATATTTGTCATTTAAATGTTATGATATAATTAGCTTGTGTCCGTTATCTTGTTAGATAAATCCATTGCAGAAAGAGATTTGTCCAAAAGTAGACAATTAATGCAAGTTATTGGATAAACATCCAACATTTATTATTATTTTAATTTTATTTTATTTAAATAATTATGACTTTTAGAAATACATTATGGATGGTTGCTATAATTTGAAAAATTATGTAATACATTTGAGCAAATATACCTAATTTTGATTACTTTTATTGTGATAACTTTGTTGCTCTTCCGGCAGAGTTCATGAATGTTGACGATTGTTGAAACGTGAACACATGTTAACAAAAAACACACCGGCATAGCAATATACAATTCATAGACAGCCAACATGAGAGATACGCCGTTATCAAACTGCGAGCGGGACTTTTACTCAAAGCCATTCAAGAAAAAAAAGGTAGCTGATGCAATTTGTGTATGGTTGCATGTGAATGAAACGTGCTAGCTGAGATAGCCAGATATGCTAGTTAGCTGACATAAATGGCCAATTTAGATGTGAACCCAAACTAAAATATTGTACAGTGTCTATCTTTCTACCAATGTTACAGAGTTTGTTAGAGTTCTGGGTCACTGTACATAACCTATTGTAAATCCTTGAGCTACCTAGCTAGCTAATTATCTTTTGATGCATCATTGCTATACGAGCTATAAATATTTACGATACATAATCTCGCTCAATAATGTGTACCCGCAGCGCTTGGATGGGAGACAGACCTATGACACAGAACCATCAAGATCTCGTTCAGGACAGATTATGGATGCTGCTTTGTTGACCTGGGGAAGACAGGCGAGTGTTCCTGCCTTTGAAAGACAAGAAATTACAGTTGAGCAGTGGCTCTCAACCGAAAGCTGGCCTATCTAAAGCGGATTGTTGAGAAGACCAAAACACTGCCTAAAACGTAGATGACAGGGCACTAGGCAAAGCCAAATGCACTTGGTGGTACAGTAACCGAACATGGTTGACAGCCATTCTTAGTGGAGTTAGCTTTCGCTACTAACGCCTTGGCAGGCTTTTGCACTAAGTTTGCATACATCTGAAAGGACTGGATACAAGTATGGCATTAGCTGTACCTTGCTATCTGATTGGATTGGCAGAATTGTTTTGCCATATACCCATCCATCCTTTCAGATCTATAAAGCAGCATAGTGGTAGGGGCTAGGTGACAGTGGTAGGGGCTAGGTGACAGTGGTAGGGCTAGGTGACAGTGGTAGGGGCTAGGTGACAGTGCTAGGGGCTAGGTGACAGTGCTAGGGGCATAGGTGACAGTGCTAGGGGCTAGGTGACAGTGGTAGGGGCTAGGTGGTAGGGGCTGGGACGGTGGTAGGGGTTAGGGAGCCAGGTGGTAGGGGCGAGTGACAATGGTAGGGGCTAGGTGGTAGGGGCTAGGTGACACAATGGTAGGGGATAGGTGCTAGAGGCTAGGGGCTAGGTGACAGTGGTAGGGGCTAGAGGGCGGTTTGAGATTAACTTTGTACGTTTGGGCTCCTGAGTAGCGCAGCGATCAAACGCACTGTATCTCAGTGCAAGAGGCGTCACTACAGTCTAGTTTGAATCCCAGGCTATCTGGCAGTAGACGTCATTGTAAGCCATAGAATTTGTTCTTAACAAACTTGTCTGGTTAAATAAAAAAAATAAAAAAAAATGAATTGTGTTCTAACCTCCAGAATCATGGCCCAGGTGTCCTGTCAGGCTCATTTACTCCGAAGAACCGGCCAAATGAAGGACTCATTTTCTTCAACATTGAGCTGTCTCCCATGGCTTCTCCAGCATTTGAGATGGGCAGGTAAGTCTACTATGTTTTTACTTCATAAGGCTATAGTGTAAATTGCATCTGAAAAAACGATCACTGAAAATGTTTTATCTGCGTGGTTGTCCTTCCCCCTTCTTGATCTCTCTCTCTCTCTATCTCTAGGCAGTCAGAGCTGTTGGTGAAGCTGAACAGACAGTTGGAGAGATGCCTCAGGAACTCCAAGTGTATAGACACAGAGTCTCTGTGTGTGGTGTCTGGAGAGAAGGTACACACAAACACACACACCTGAAGTTTGGCATGAAGGCTGTGAACGAAAGTCCCCAAATTGGGTTTCAATTCCAGTCAATTCAGGAAGTAAACCAAATTCAAATTTGAAATGTTCTCCATTGAAAAGCATTGAAGATAATTGTTATTTCAATTTAATTCCTGAATTGACAGGAACTCAATATTTGGAAGGTGTTTTTAATGTTTTGTACACTCAGTGTATATCTACTGGTCTTCCAAGGTATAATGCCTATCTGTCTACCTGTCTATTTCTCCAGGTGTGGTACAGTTCTATGTCTATATCTACCTGTCTATTTCTTCAGGTGTGGTACAGATCTATGTCTATATCTACCTGTTTATCTCTCCAGATGTGGTACAGATCAATATCTGTGTAATTAGTGTGTCTGTGTATCTCCAGGTGTGGCAGATTAGGGTGGACGTCCACTTGCTGAACCACGATGGTAACCTAATGGACGCTGCCAGCATTGCTGCCATTGCGGCCCTCTGTCACTTCAGACGGCCCGATGTGGGCATCCAGGGAGAGGAAGTCACTGTGGTGAGGGGTGGGGTGGGGTGATGCTATCGACAACTAATGCCATGGCAACAATCTTTGACATTGATTACACCCCTGGGTGGTGTTAATTAGGAACCACACTGACAAACAGGGAAGGACCACCTGGGTTTGTCTAATAAGACACACACATTTTTGTCACACGTTGCAAAAGGTTTTAAAAATGTCACCTGTTGCATGCCCTAATGAACACAACCCAAATGTATAATGATTTAACCCTTCATGTGTCTGTTCCACAGTACAGTACAGAGGAGAGAGACCCCATTCCCTCAGCATCTACCACATGCCCATCTGTGTCAGTTTCGCCTTCTTCCAACAAGGGTAGGTCCCTGTTATATAAGATCA
>NW_025753904.1:0-9923 GCF_021184085.1 Oncorhynchus gorbuscha | reverse complement strand
TGTGTATATGTATATATGTGTATATGTATATCTATATAGGTGTGTATATGTATATATGTGTATATGTATATCTATATAGGTGTGTATATGTGTATATATATCTATATAGGTGTATATGTATATATGTGTATATGTATATCTATATGGTGTGTATATGTATATCTATATAGGTATGTATATGTATATATGTGTATATGTATGTCTATATAGGTGTGTATATGTATATCTATATAGGTGTGTATATGTATATCTATATAGGTGTGTATATGTATATCTATATAGGTGTGTATATGTATATCTATATAGGTATGTATATGTATATATGTGTATATGTATGTCTATATAGGTGTGTATATGTATATCTATATAGGTATGTATATGTATATATGTGTATATGTATGTCTATATAGGTGTGTATATGTATATCTATATAGGTGTGTATATGTATATATGTGTATATGTATATCTATATAGGTGTGTATATGTATATATGTGTATATGCATATAGGTATGTATATGTATATCTATATAGGTATGTTTATGTATATATGTGTATATGTATGTCTATATAGGTGTGTATATGTATATCTATATAGGTATGTATATGTATATATGTGTATATGTATGTCTATATAGGTGTGTATATGTATATCTATATAGGTGTGTATATGTATATATGTGTATATGTATATCTATATAGGTGTGTATATGTATATATGTGTATATGCATATAGGTATGTATATGTATATCTATATAGGTATGTTTATGTATATATGTGTATATGTATATCTATATAGGTATGTATATGTATATATGTGTATATGTATGTCTATATAGGTATGTTTATGTATATATGTGTGTATGTATATCTATATAGGTATGTTTATGTATATATGTGTATATGTATGTCTATATAGGTATGTTTATGTATATATGTGTGTATGTATATCTATATAGGTATGTTTATGTATATATGTGTATATGTATATCTATATAGGTATGTTTATGTATATATGTGTATATGTATGTCTATATAGGTATGTTTGTGTATATATGTGTATATGTATATCTATATAGGTATGTGTATGTATATATGTGTATATGTATGTCTATATAGGTATGTGCATGTATATCTATATAGGTATGTTTATGTATATATGTGTATATGTATGTCTATATAGGTATGTATATGTATGTCTATATAGGTATGTATATGTATGTCTATATAGGTGTGTTTATGTATATATGTGTATATGTATGTCTATATAGGTATGTATATGTATATATGTGTATATGTATGTCTATATAGGTATGTGCATGTATATCTATATAGGTATGTTTATGTATATATGTGTATATGTATATCTATATAGGTATGTATATGTATATGTGTGTATATGTATATCTATATAGGTATGTGTATGTATATATGTGTATATGTATATCTATATAGGTGTGTATATGTATATCTATATAGGTGTGTATATGTATATCTATATAGGTGTGTATATGTATGTCTATATAGGTATGTGTATGTATATATGTGTATATGTATATCTATATAGGTGTGTATATGTATGTCTATATAGGTGTGTATATGTATATCTATATAGGTATGTATATGTATATATGTGTATATGTATGTCTATATAGGTGTGTATATGTATATCTATATAGGTATGTATATGTATATATGTGTATATGTATGTCTATATAGGTGTGTATATGTATATCTATATAGGTGTGTATATGTATATATGTGTATATGTATATCTATATAGGTGTGTATATGTATATATGTGTATATGTATATCTATATAGGTGTGTATATGTATATCTATATAGGTATGTATATGTATATATGTGTATATGTATGTCTATATAGGTGTGTATATGTATATATGTGTATATGTATGTCTATATAGGTGTGTATATGTATATCTATATAGGTGTGTATATGTATATATGTGTATATGTATATCTATATAGGTGTGTATATGTATATATGTGTATATGTATATCTATATAGGTGTGTATATGTATATATGTGTATATGTATGTCTATATAGGTGTGTATATGTATATCTATATAGGTATGTATATGTATATATGTGTATATGTATGTCTATATAGGTGTGTATATGTATATCTATATAGGTGTGTATATGTATATATGTGTATATGTATATCTATATAGGTGTGTATATGTATATATGTGTATATGTATATCTATATAGGTGTGTATATGTATATATGTGTATATGTATGTCTATATAGGTGTGTATATGTATATCTATATAGGTGTGTATATGTATATATGTGTATATGTATGTCTATATAGGTGTGTATATGTATATATGTGTATATGTATATCTATATAGGTGTGTATATGTATATATGTGTATATGTATGTCTATATAGGTGTGTATATGTATATCTATATAGGTGTGTATATGTATATCTATATAGGTGTGTATATGTATATCTATATAGGTGTGTATATGTATATCTATATAGGTATGTATATGTATATCTATATAGGTGTGTATATGTATATATGTGTATATGTATGTCTATATAGGTGTGTATATGTATATATGTGTATATGTATGTCTATATAGGTGTGTATATGTATATCTATATAGGTATGTATATGTATATATGTGTATATGTATGTCTATATAGGTGTGTATATGTATATCTATATAGGTATGTATATGTATATATGTGTATATGTATGTCTATATAGGTGTGTATATGTATATCTATATAGGTGTGTATATGTATGTCTATATAGGTATGTGTATGTATATATGTGTATATGTATGTCTATATAGGTGTGTATATGTATATCTATATAGGTGTGTATATGTATATCTATATAGGTATGTGTATGTATATATGTGTATATGTATATCTATATAGGTGTGTATATGTATATCTATATAGGTGTGTATATGTATGTCTATATAGGTGTGTATATGTATGTCTATATAGGTGTGTATATGTATATATGTGTATATGTATATCTATATAGGTATGTATATGTATGTCTATATAGGTGTGTATATGTATATCTATATAGGTGTGTATATGTATATCTATATAGGTATGTATATGTATATCTATATAGGTATGTATATGTATGTCTATATAGGTGTGTATATGTATATCTATATAGGTATGTATATGTATGTCTATATAGGTGTGTATATGTATATCTATATAGGTGTGTATATGTATATCTATATAGGTATGTATATGTATGTCTATATAGGTATGTGTATGTATATATGTGTATATGTATATCTATATAGGTGTGTATATGTATATATGTGTATATGTATGTCTATATAGGTATGTGTATGTATATATGTGTATATGTATATCTATATAGGTGTGTATATGTATATATGTGTATATGTATGTCTATATAGGTGTGTATATGTATATCTATATAGGTGTGTATATGTATATATGTGTATATGTATGTCTATATAGGTGTGTATATGTATATCTATATAGGTATGTATATGTATGTCTATATAGGTATGTGTATGTATATATGTGTATATGTATATCTATATAGGTGTGTATATGTATATCTATATAGGTGTGTATATCTATATAGGTATGTATATGTATGTCTATATAGGTATGTATATGTATATATGTGTATATGTATATCTATATAGGTGTGTATATGTATATCTATATAGGTATGTATATGTATGTCTATATAGGTGTGTATATGTATATCTATATAGGTATGTATATGTATGTCTATATAGGTATGTATATGTATATATGTGTATATGTATATCTATATAGGTGTGTATATGTATATCTATATAGGTATGTATATGTATGTCTATATAGGTATGTGTATGTATATATGTGTATATGTATATCTATATAGGTGTGTATATGTATATCTATATAGGTGTGTATATGTATATCTATATAGGTGTGTATATGTATATATGTGTATATGTATGTCTATATAGGTGTGTATATGTATATCTATATAGGTATGTATATGTATATATGTGTATATGTATATCTATATAGGTGTGTATATGTATATCTATATAGGTATGTATATGTATGTCTATATAGGTATGTGTATGTATATATGTGTATATGTATATCTATATAGGTGTGTATATGTATATCTATATAGGTGTGTATATGTATATCTATATAGGTATGTATATGTATGTCTATATAGGTATGTGTATGTATATATGTGTATATGTATATCTATATAGGTGTGTATATGTATATATGTGTATATGTATGTCTATATAGGTGTGTATATGTATATCTATATAGGTGTGTATATGTATATCTATATAGGTATGTGTATGTATATATGTGTATATGTATGTCTATATAGGTATGTGTATGTATATATGTGTATATGTATGTCTATATAGGTGTGTATATGTATATCTATATAGGTATGTGTATGTATATATGTGTATATGTATATCTATATAGGTGTGTATATGTATATCTATATAGGTATGTGTATGTATATATGTGTATATGTATATCTATATAGGTGTGTATATGTATATCTATATAGGTATGTGTATGTATATATGTGTATATGTATATCTATATAGGTGTGTATATGTATATCTATATAGGTATGTGTATGTATATATGTGTATATGTATATCTATATAGGTGTGTATATGTATATCTATATAGGTATGTGTATGTATATATGTGTATATGTATATCTATATAGGTGTGTATATGTATATATGTGTATATGTATGTCTATATAGGTATGTGTATGTATATATGTGTATATGTATGTCTATATAGGTGTGTATATGTATGTCTATATAGGTATGTATATGTATATCTATATAGGTGTGTATATGTATGTCTATATAGGTATGTATATGTATATCTATATAGGTGTGTATATGTATATATGTGTATATGTATGTCTATATAGGTGTGTATATGTATATCTATATAGGTGTGTATATGTATATCTATATAGGTGTGTATATGTATGTCTATATAGGTATGTGTATGTATGTCTATATAGGTATGTATATGTATGTCTATATAGGTATGTGTATGTATATATGTGTATATGTATATCTATATAGGTATGTGTATGTATATATGTGTATATGTATGTCTATATAGGTATGTGTATGTATATATGTGTATATGTATGTCTATATAGGTATGTGTATGTATATATGTGTATATGTATGTCTATATAGGTATGTGTATGTATATATGTGTATATGTATATCTATATAGGTATGTGTATGTATATATGTGTATATGTATATCTATATAGGTATGTGTATGTATATATGTGTATATGTATGTCTATATAGGTATGTATATGTATGTCTATATAGGTATGTGTATGTATATATGTGTATATGTATGTCTATATAGGTATGTGTATGTATATATGTGTATATGTATGTCTATATAGGTGTGTATATGTATATATGTGTATATGTATATCTATATAGGTATGTGTATGTATATATGTGTATATGTATATCTATATAGGTGTGTATATGTATATCTATATAGGTATGTATATGTATATATGTGTATATGTATGTCTATATAGGTGTGTATATGTATATCTATATAGGTATGTATATGTATATATGTGTATATGTATATCTATATAGGTGTGTATATGTATATCTATATAGGTATGTATATGTATGTCTATATAGGTATGTGTATGTATATATGTGTATATGTATATCTATATAGGTGTGTATATGTATATCTATATAGGTGTGTATATGTATATCTATATAGGTATGTATATGTATGTCTATATAGGTATGTGTATGTATATATGTGTATATGTATATCTATATAGGTGTGTATATGTATATATGTGTATATGTATGTCTATATAGGTGTGTATATGTATATCTATATAGGTGTGTATATGTATATCTATATAGGTATGTGTATGTATATATGTGTATATGTATGTCTATATAGGTATGTGTATGTATATATGTGTATATGTATGTCTATATAGGTGTGTATATGTATATCTATATAGGTATGTGTATGTATATATGTGTATATGTATATCTATATAGGTGTGTATATGTATATCTATATAGGTATGTGTATGTATATATGTGTATATGTATATCTATATAGGTGTGTATATGTATATCTATATAGGTATGTGTATGTATATATGTGTATATGTATATCTATATAGGTGTGTATATGTATATCTATATAGGTATGTGTATGTATATATGTGTATATGTATATCTATATAGGTGTGTATATGTATATCTATATAGGTATGTGTATGTATATATGTGTATATGTATATCTATATAGGTGTGTATATGTATATATGTGTATATGTATGTCTATATAGGTATGTGTATGTATATATGTGTATATGTATGTCTATATAGGTGTGTATATGTATGTCTATATAGGTATGTATATGTATATCTATATAGGTGTGTATATGTATGTCTATATAGGTATGTATATGTATATCTATATAGGTGTGTATATGTATATATGTGTATATGTATGTCTATATAGGTGTGTATATGTATATCTATATAGGTGTGTATATGTATATCTATATAGGTGTGTATATGTATGTCTATATATAGGTATGTGTATGTATGTCTATATAGGTATGTGTATGTATGTATGTCTATATAGGTATGTGTATGTATATATGTGTATATGTATGTATATATGTGTATATGTATGTCTATATAGGTATGTGTATGTATATATGTGTATATGTATGTCTATATAGGTATGTGTATGTATATATGTGTATATGTATGTCTATATAGGTATGTGTATGTATATATGTGTATATGTATATCTATATAGGTATGTGTATGTATATATGTGTATATGTATATCTATATAGGTATGTGTATGTATATATGTGTATATGTATGTCTATATAGGTATGTATATGTATGTCTATATAGGTATGTGTATGTATATATGTGTATATGTATATCTATATAGGTATGTGTGTATATATGTGTATATGTATGTCTATATAGGTGTGTATATGTATATATGTGTATATGTATATCTATATAGGTATGTATGTATATATGTGTATATGTATATCTATATAGGTGTGTATATGTATATATGTGTATATGTATATCTATATAGGTGTGTATATGTATATATGTGTATATGTATATCTATATAGGTATGTGTATGTATATATGTGTATATGTATATCTATATAGGTATGTGTATGTATATATGTGTATATGTATATCTATATAGGTATGTGTATGTATATATGTGTATATGTATATCTATATAGGTATGTGTATGTATATATGTGTATATGTATATCTATATAGGTATGTGTATGTATATATGTGTATATGTATGCATGCGTGTATGTATATGGATATATTTACCAAACAAAGATATGGGGGATTGGAAATGATGCAGACAGTTAAATTGATGGAAGCAACAATCTTTCGGCAATATTAAGCTGATCCTCCCCTTAAGAAATAAAACAAATGAACAAGATGTTCCTGTCTAGGGCTGTGGCGGTCACAAAATGTTGTCAGCCGGTGATTGTCAAGCAAATAACTGTCGGTCTCATGGTAATTGACCATTAATTAACATACACATCTGTACTCTGGCTTCCACACACATCCTGCAAGCCACTGGTGCAGACCTTTGGAACATCAACATTTTAAAAAGTGTAATAAATCCATGTAATATGGCCTACACCTTCACCATAAATCCATGTAATATGGCCTACACCTTCACCATAAATCCATGTAATATGGCCTACACCTTCACCATAAATCCATGTAATATGGCCTACACCTTCACCATAAATCCATGTAATATGGCCTACACCTTCACCATAAATCCATGTAATATGGCCTACACCTTCACCATAAATCCATGTAATATGGCCTACACCTTCACCATAAATCCATGTAATATGGCCTACACCTTCACCATAAATCCATTACAGGTCTAAAAAAGCATGATATGAAGAAAGTGTAGTCGGTATAAGAAGCACAGAATAGCATACTCTGATTTGTCCTGATGTTAGGTCCTGATACGGCTATGTCAAATGACTGTGGGCTACACTAGTTCATTTAGCAGACAAGATTTGCTTAGAGTTCCGTGGTATTATATTATTTTAAAGTATGAAAAATACAACTGAACAAAGCTGAATAAAACATAAATATTTTCTCAAAATATTTGAGAGTGAGCACATGCGGCTATTCTGTGTTGAGCAGTTAACCTTTTTGGGATAGGATTTAGCATTTTCACATTTGGATGAATAGTGTGCCCAGAGTGAACTGCCTCCTACTCTGTCCCAGATGCTAATACAGTGGGGCTTAAAAGTATTTAGTCAGCCACCAATTGTGCAAGTTCTCCCACTTAAAAAGTGGTACACTTCAACTATGACAGACAAAATGAGAAAAAAAATCCAGAAAATCACATTGTAGGATTTTTCATGAATTTATTTGCAAATTATGATGGAAAATAAGTATTTGCTCAATAACAAAAGTTTATCTCAATACTTTGTTATATACCCTTTGTTGACAATGACCGAGGTCAAAAGTTTTCTGTAAGTCTTCACAAGGTTTTCACACAGTTGCTGGTATTTTGTCATTGCACATCCATAAATTTGTATGTATATATTCTTATTCCATTCCTTTACTTAGATGTGTGTGTATTAGGTAGTTGTTGTGGAATTGTTAGATTACTTGTTAGATATTGCTGCACTGTCAGAACTAGAAGCACAAACATTTTGGCTAGTTGGGGAAACACGTGTGGACCTGAATTGTCATAACTGCAGTGGCCAAAACAAGAACAAGAGTGTGCTCTGGTATTGTGCCTGGTAGACCATGCACAAGCGCCACCACAGTCTGGACCTTCACTTCCTGATCACAGGCCACACCAAGTTGCCCCTACTGGTGCTTCGGCCTCATCGAGCAGCGCTTCAGAAAGACCTGAATGAACACTTTGTCTGAGATTGCTGGTGTTGTGAAGAACAACACTATGACAGGGGTCAACATCCCACAGCTGGTTGGACTGGAGGATGGTACGGTGTTGGTGGAAAGCTATGGCTGGCAACAACACCTGATGGTAAGCACAGGACCAGCACTTCAGGTGAATATCATTTTCCTTGCATTGTATGAGGTTATTCTTCTTTATCCTTGTTATGCAAGGTTGTAATGTCTTCTCAATTTTTACATATACATTTATCATACTATGTACAATACTTGAAGTACTATTGTACTATTAACTATACTGAAGTCCTACTGTTCTATATACTATACTGAATTCACACTTTACTATACTATATCCTATACCTGAAGTCCTAAAGTACTATATTCTATACTGACGTCACACTGGGTTGTGATGTTACTATACACTATATATCTGAAGTCCTACCGAACCATACACACCAGAGCGCAAATCTACTTTAAGTCCTACTATACCAAATCCCCCAATCCTAAATCAGCACCTACTCTGAAATGTGTGGCCTCTGGGTTAACTAGTACCCACGACCTGCTGCTACCCAGGGGCGGGGCCGCCTCTAGAGGGCACGTGAGCGGACCTCCTTGCTTCTGGAGGTGATGGTGTTGGCCGGGCAGGAAAAGGGGAACTCAGGGCTTTTGGTGACATCTGATTCATCTTTATTCATAACATGCTTAAACAACATGTGTAGACTAACAGTAAATGCTAAGAGAAACAATGCAGAGAAAGAAAAAAATAGTGAGAGAAAAGCAAAAACACTTAATAATAAATACACAATGAGTAAAGATAACGTGTCTATTTTCACAGGTACAAGTATAAATTCAATGTGCATGGATATGAAGACTCTGTACAGGACCAGTGAAGACCA
>NW_025753903.1:0-9923 GCF_021184085.1 Oncorhynchus gorbuscha | reverse complement strand
ATATCTGAAATGTGTTGCCGGTATGAAATCCTAAACTTTTATGTCTGCGAACTGACCTAGTCATGATTGAAATAAAGTTCTGCCTATGGCTTAATGTGAAATGTAGCTGTAATGCTGAGGCAGCATTGGCATGCACTACGCTCTGAAGCTCTTGATGGTTGCTAGATAACACCCATTACTAGAATCTTCCTGGCAGTTCTAAATGCACTATGCTCTAAAGGTCTTGATGGTTGCTAGGCAACACCCATTACTACTATCCTCATGGCAGTTCGAAATGCACTACACTCTAAAGCTCTTGATGGTTGCTAGGCAGCACCCATTACTATTATCCTCATGGCAGTTCTAAATGCTCTACACTCTAAAGCTCTTGATGGTTGCTAGGCAGCACCCATTAATACTATCCTCCTGGCAGTTCTAAATGCTCTACACTCTAAAGCTCTTGATGGTTGCTAGGCAGCACCCATTAATACTATCCTCCTGGCAGTTCTAAGTGCACTACACTCTAAAGCTCTTGATGGTTGCTAGGCAGCACCCATTAATACTATCCTCCTGGCAGTTCTAAATGCACTACACTCTAAAGCTCTTGATGGTTGCTAGGCAGCACCCATTAATACTATCCTCCTGGCAGTTCTAAATGCACTACACTCTAAAGCTCTTGATGGTTGCTAGGCAGCACCCATTAATACTATCCTCCTGGCAGTTCTAAATGCACTACACTCTAAAGCTCTTGATGGTTGCTAGGCAGCACCCATTAATACTATCCTCCTGGCAGTTCTAAATGCACTACACTCTAAAGCTCTTGATGGTTGCTAGGCAGCACCCATTAATACTATCCTCCTGGCAGTTCTAAATGCACTACACTCTAAAGCTCTTGATGGTTGCTAGGCAGCACCCATTACTATTATCCTCATGGCAGTTCTTTACTTTGCAAGGCACGTCACTTCACCCATCTATCTGCAGATCCCAACACATGCACTGTTTTCTAACCACATCTGGATGGCTTCATAACACATTACTATGGGAATAAATATCACTGAATGACAGAAATGTTTGAATAAAGTCATCCAATATTTATAACACATATGAACCAATAGCCTACCTGTGTGTATTCAAATATTTCAGCAGCCTTTTGTGCTACTTTGAGACAAGCTTAGGGAGACTTGAGAAATCAATCAGATTTGTATTTTAACTGAATATCCATTTGGATATATGTTAGTCTACAATTTGGCTGTGGAAATGTTGGCTAAATTGAGGTCCGTGCTCGTCATGATCATCTTGTCTAGTTCTCATTTTGCACTTTAGCTTAACAAGTGGATTATTTTACTCTTCACTCGCTCTCTCTTAGTAAGCCAGGCCTACTCCCTACCAAAAGACTGGGACTCATCTGACTCACTCACTATCTCTTAGTAAGCCAGGCCTACTCCCTACCAAAAGACTGGGACTCATCTGACTCACTCACTATCTCTTAGTAAGCCAGGCTTACTCCCTACCAAAAGACTGGGACTCATCTGACTCACTCACTATCTCTTAGTAAGCCAGGCCTACTCCCTACCAAAAGACTGGGACTCATCTGACTCACTCACTATCTCTTAGTAAGCCAGGCCTACTCCCTACCAAAAGACTGGGACTCATCTGACTCACTCACTATCTCTTAGTAAGCCAGGCCTACTCCCTACCAAAAGACTGGGACTCATCTGACTCACTCACTATCTCTTAGTAAGCCAGGCTTACTCCCTACCAAAAGACTGGGACTCATCTGACTCACTCACTATCTCTTAGTAAGCCAGGCTTACTCCCTACCAAAAGACTGGGACTCATCTGACTCACTCACTCTCTCTTAGTAAGCCAGGCCTACTCACTACCAAAAGACTGGGACTCATCTGACTCACTCACTATCTCTTAATAAGCCAGGCCTACTCCCTACCAAAAGACTGGGACTCATCTGACTCACTCACTCTCTCTTAGTAACCCAGGCTATTTGGTTAATTCTCTGGCTGGGCAAATAAGTAGAGGTGGTAGCTCATCTATTTGTTTGTTCATCTATAGCGTTTAGCATGCTATAATGTAGCATAAATCACTGATCAGAAACATTTAGCATGCTATAATGTAGCATAAATCACTGATCAGAAACATTTAGCATGCTATAATGTAGCATAAATCACTGATCAGAAACATTTAGCATGCTATAATGTAGCATAAATCACTGATCAGAAACATTTAGCATGCTATAATGTAGCATAAATCACTGATCAGAAACATTTAGCATGCTATAATGTAGCATAAATCAAGTGTAGGTCTGTTGTCCATTGAGTATAGGAAACTCAAAGCCTGTTGAGGTTGTGAAATATGAACACCAGGCTCACATGCTTTTGAAAATATAGATTGCTATTATTTTCCACGGGTGTCAAGATGAAGACACTCTCAATGTAAGACCCTACGCCTGTAAAATATGTGGGTGACTGTGATCAGGGGAGCCTACTGTAAAATATATGTGGTATATATGTGGTTGACTGTGATCAGGGGAGCCTACTGTAAAATATATGTGGTTGACTGTGATCAGGGGAGCCTACTGTAAAATATATGTGGTATATATGTGGTTGACTGTGATCAGGGGAGCCTACTGTAAAATATATGTGGTATATATGTGGTTGACTGTGATCAGGGGAGCCTAATGTAAAATATATGAGGTTGACTGTGATCAGGGGAGCCTACTGTAAAATATATGAGGTTGACTGTGATCAGGGGAGCCTACTGTAAAATATATGTGGTATATATGTGGTTGACTGTGATCAGGGGAGCCTACTGTAAAATATATGTGGTATATATGTGGTTGACTGTGATCAGGGAGCCTCCTGTAATATATGTGGTATAAGTGTGATTTTGACTGTGATCAGGGGAGCCTACTGTAAAATATATGTGAGTTATATGTGCTTGACTGTGATCAGGGGAGCCCACTGTAAAATATATGTGGTTGACTGTGATCAGGGAGCCTACTGTAACATATATGTGGTTGACTGTGATCAGGGGAGCCTACTGTAAAATATATGTGGTATATATGTGGTTGACTGTGATCAGGGAGCCTACTGTAACATATATGTGGTTGACTATGATCAGAGGCCTACTGTAACATATATGTGGTTGACTGTGATCAGGCAGAGCCTACTGTAAAATATATGTGGTATATATGTGGTTGACTGTGATCAGGGGCCTACTGTAACATATATGTGGTTGACTGTGATCAGGGGAGCCTACTGTAACATATATGTGGTTGACTGTGATCAGGGGAGCCTACTGTAAAATATATGTGGTTGATTGTGATCAGGGGAGCCTACTGTAAAATATATGTGGTTGAATGTGATCAGGGGATCCTACTGTAAAATATGTGGGTGACTGTGATCAGGGGAGCCTACTGTAAAATATATGTGGTTGACTGTGATCAGGGGAGCCTACTGTAAAATATATGTGGTTGACTGTGATCAGGGAGCCTACTGTAAAATATATGTGGTTGACTGTGATCAGGGGAGCCTGCTGTAAAATATGTGGGTGACTGTGATCAGGGAGTCTACTGTAAAATATATGTGGTTGACTGTGATCCAGGGGAGCCTACTGTAAAATATATGTGGTTGACTGTGATCAGGGAGCCTACTGTAAAATATATGTGGTTGACTGTGATCAGGGGAGCCTACTGTAAAATATATGTGGTTGACTGTGATCATGGGAGCCTACTGTAAAATATATGTGGTATATATGTGGTTGACTGTGATCAGGGGAGCCTCCTGTAAAATATATGTGGTATATATGTGGTTGACTGTGATCAGGGGAGCCTACTGTAAAATATATGTGGTTGACTGTGATCAGGGGAGCCTACTGTAAAATATATGTGGTATATATGTGGTTGACTGTGATCAGGGAGCCTACTGTAAAATATATGGTATATATGTGGTTGACTGTGATCAGGGAGCCTAATGTAAAATATATGAGGTTGACTGTGATCAGGGGAGCCTACTGTAAAATATATGAGGTTGACTGTGATCAGGGGAGCCTACTGTAAAATATATGTGGTATATATGTGGTTGACTGTGATCAGGGGAACCTCCTGTAATATATGTGGTATATATGTGGTTGACTGTGATCAGGGGAGCCTACTGTAATATATGTGGTTGACTGTGATCAGAGCCTCCTGTAATATATGGGTATATATGTGGTTGACTGTGATCAGAGGCCTACTGTAAAATATATGTGGTATATATGTGGTTGACTGTGATCAGGGGGAGCCTACTGTAACATATATGTGGTTGACTGTGATCAGGGAGCCTACTGTAACATATATGTGGTTGACTGTGATCAGGGGAGCCTACTGTAAAATATATGTGGTATATATGTGGTTGACTGTGATCAGGGAGCCTACTGTAAAATATATGTGGTATATATGTGGTTGACTGTGATCAGGGGAGCCTCCTGTAATATATGTGGTATATATGTGGTTGACTGTGATCAGGGGAGCCTACTGTAATATATGTGGTTGACTGTGATCAGGGGAGCCTCCTGTAATATATGTGGTATATATGTGGTTGACTGTGATCAGGGGAGCCTACTGTAAAATATATGTGGTATATATGTGGTTGACTGTTATCAGGGGAGCCTACTGTAACATATATGTGGTTGACTGTGATCAGGGGAGCCTACTGTAACATATATGTGGTTGACTGTGATCAGGGGAGCCTACTGTAAAATATATGTGGTATATATGTGGATGACTGTGATCAGGGGAGCCTACTGTAAAATATATGTGGTATATATGTGGTTGACTGTGATCAGGGGATCCTCCTGTAATATATGTGGTATATATGTGGTTGACTGTGATCAGGGGAGCCTACTGTAAAATATATGTGGTATATATGTGGTTGACTGTGATCAGGGGAGCCTACTGTAACATATATGTGGTTGACTGTGATCAGGGGAGCCTACTGTAAAATATATGTGGTTGACTGTGATCAGGGGAGCCTACTGTAAAATATATGTGGTATATATGTGGTTGACTGTGATCAGGGGAGCCTACTGTAAAATATATGTGGTTGACTGTGATCAGGCAGGGGAGCCTACTGTAAAATATATGTGGTTGACTGTGATCAGGGGAGCCTACTGTAAAATATATGGTATATATGTGGTTGACTGTGATCAGGGGAGCCTACTGTAAAATATATGTGGTTGACTGTGATCAGGGGAGCCTACTGTAAAATATGTGGTATATATGTGGTTGACTGTGATCAGGGGAGCCTACTGTAAAATATATGTGGTTGACTGTGATCAGGGGAGCCTACTGTAAAATATGTGGTATATATGTGGTTGACTGTGATCAGGGGAGCCTACTGTAAAATATATGTGGTTGACTGTGATCAGGGGAGCCTACTGTAAAATATGTGGTATATATGTGGTTGACTGTGATCAGGGGAGCCTACTGTAAAATATATGTGGTTGACTGTGATCAGGGGAGCCTACTGTAAAATATATGTGGTTGACTGTGATCAGGGGAGCCTACTGTAAAATATATGTGGTTGACTGTGATCAGGGGAGCCTACTGTAAAATATATGTGGTATATATGTGCTTGACTGTGATCAGGGGAGCCTACTGTAACATATATGTGGTTGACTGTGATCAGGGGAGCCTACTGTAACATATATGTGGTTGACTGTGATCAGGGGAGCCTACTGTAAAATATATGTGGTATATATGTGGTTGACTGTGATCAGGGGAGCCTACTGTAACATATATGTGGTTGACTATGATCAGGGGAGCCTACTGTAACATATATGTGGTTGACTGTGATCAGGCAGGGGAGCCTACTGTAAAATATATGTGGTATATATGTGGTTGACTGTGATCAGGGGAGCCTACTGTAACATATATGTGGTTGACTGTGATCAGGGGAGCCTACTGTAACATATATGTGGTTGACTGTGATCAGGGGAGCCTACTGTAAAATATATGTGGTTGATTGTGATCAGGGGAGCCTACTGTAAAATATATGTGGTTGAATGTGATCAGGGGATCCTACTGTAAAATATGTGGGTGACTGTGATCAGGGGAGCCTACTGTAAAATATATGTGGTTGACTGTGATCAGGGGAGCCTACTGTAAAATATATGTGGTTGACTGTGATCAGGGGAGCCTACTGTAAAATATATGTGGTTGACTGTGATCAGGGGAGCCTACTGTAAAATATGTGGGTGACTGTGATCAGGGGAGTCTACTGTAAAATATATGTGGTTGACTGTGATCAGGGGAGCCTACTGTAAAATATATGTGGTTGACTGTGATCAGGGGAGCCTACTGTAAAATATATGTGGTTGACTGTGATCAGGGGAGCCTACTGTAAAATATATGTGGTTGACTGTGATCATGGGAGCCTACTGTAAAATATATGTGGTATATATGTGGTTGACTGTGATCAGGGGAGCCTCCTGTAATATATGTGGTATATATGTGGTTGACTGTGATCAGGGAGCCTACTGTAATATATGGTTGACTGTGATCAGGGAGCCTCCTGTAATATATGTGGTATATATGTGGTTGACTGTGATCAGGGAGCCTACTGTAAAATATATGTGGTTGACTGTGATCAGGGAGCCTACTGTAAAATATATGTGGTATATATGTGGTTGACTGTGATCCAGGAGCCTACTGTAAAATATATGTGGTATATATGTGGTTGACTGTGATCAGGAGCCTAATGTAAAATATATGAGGTTGACTGTGATCAGGGGAGCCTACTGTAAAATATATGAGGTTGACTGTGATCAGGGAGCCTACTGTAAATATATGTGGTATATATGTGTTGACTGTGATCAGGGGAGCCTACTGTAAAATATATGTGTATATATGTGGTTGACTGTGATCAGGGAGCCTCCTGTAATATATGTGGTATATATGTGGTTGACCGTGATCAGGGAGCCTACTGTAATATATGTGGTTGACTGTGATCAGGGGAGCCTCCTGTAATATATGTGGTATATATGTGGTTGACTGTGATCAGGGGCCTACTGTAAAATATATGTGGTATATATGTGGTTGACTGTGATCAGGGGCCTACTGTAACATATATGTGGTTGACTGTGATCAGGGAGCCTACTGTAACATATATGTGGTTGACTGTGATCAGGGAGCCTACTGTAAAATATATGTGGTATATATGTGGTTGACTGTGATCAGGGAGCCTACTGTAAAATATATGTGGTATATATGTGGTTGACTGTGATCAGGGGAGCCTCCTGTAATATATGTGGTATATATGTGGTTGACTGTGATCAGGGGAGCCTACTGTAATATATGTGGTTGACTGTGATCAGGGGAGCCTCCTGTAATATATGTGGTATATATGTGGTTGACTGTGATCAGGGGAGCCTACTGTAAAATATATGTGGTATATATGTGGTTGACTGTTATCAGGGGAGCCTACTGTAACATATATGTGGTTGACTGTGATCAGGGGAGCCTACTGTAACATATATGTGGTTGACTGTGATCAGGGGAGCCTACTGTAAAATATATGTGGTATATATGTGGTTGACTGTGATCAGGGGAGCCTACTGTAAAATATATGTGGTATATATGTGGTTGACTGTGATCAGGGGATCCTCCTGTAATATATGTGGTATATATGTGGTTGACTGTGATCAGGGGAGCCTACTGTAAAATATATGTGGTATATATGTGGTTGACTGTGATCAGGGGAGCCTACTGTAACATATATGTGGTTGACTGTGATCAGGGGAGCCTACTGTAAAATATATGTGGTTGACTGTGATCAGGGGAGCCTACTGTAAAATATATGTGGTATATATGTGGTTGACTGTGATCAGGGGAGCCTACTGTAAAATATATGTGGTTGACTGTGATCAGGCAGGGGAGCCTACTGTAAAATATATGTGGCTGTGAGGGGCCTACTGTAAAATGTGGTATATATGTGGTTGACTGTGATCAGGGGAGCCTACTGTAAAAATATGTGGTTGACTGTGATCAGGGGAGCCTACTGTAAAATATATGTGGTTGACTGTGATCAGGGAGCCTACTGTAAAATATGTGAATATATGGTTGACTGTGATCAGGGGAGCCTACTGTAAAATATATATATGTGGTTGACTGTGATCAGGGGAGCCTACTGTAAAATATATGTGGTTGACTGTGATCAGGGAGCCTACTGTAAAAATATGTGGTATATATGTGGTTGACTGTGATCAGGGAGCCTACTGTAAAATATATGGTTGACTGTGATCAGGGGAGCCTACTGTAAAATATATGTGGTTGACTGTGATCCCAGGGAGCCTACTGTAAAATATATGTGGTTGACTGTGATCAGGGAGCCTACTTTAATATATGTGGTATATATGTGGTTGACTGTGATCAGGGAGGCCTACTGTAAGTGTGTCTTGTCTGTTTAATGGAACACAATAACTGTTGCTGTCATGTGCAAGGTGCAGCGGGGTCGTCTGTAGGCTGAACAGACTAGTAACATCATTCAACTCACTATATGACCTTCTATTGTTTGATTATGTTAGTCTTAGAATGTTCCTTAAGATCTGCCTAAACTAACTAGATACAGTTTAACAGGCTTATCGCAGCAAGAATGTGGATGAATTGGGACTGTATGAATTGGGTAAAAATGTTTTTTTTACAGGCAACATACCATGAATTCTGTCTGTAAAGGTACTACAGATGTCAAAATAGAACCGTTTTCTGATGTTGTTATTGAAGTTACATGTTTACTTTCATCCCACTATTATGTAGTTTAAAGTACTCAAATACTACATTTGAAACCTTTGTCAGACAGAGAGGGAGAGGACATAGATCCCCGACCACCCATACGTAGAATGTATGCACACATGACTGTAAGTCGCTTTGGATAAAAGCGTCTGCTAAATGGCATATATTATATTATATTATGAATGACCGGGGTTAGTTTTCAGGTTCAGACAAACAGAGAGGGAAGGTGTTCAGGTTCAGACAGGCAGAGAGGGAGATGACGTGAAAGACCGGACTTCTGCCCAAATGAGAAAACCCCTGTGAACAGGAAGTGGGAAGAAGAGAAAGGTTTGAGGATAGGGTGAAGAATAAAGCAGAGGAGAGAGTGGAGAGAGAGAAGAGGAGGTGCCGCAGCTGTGGGGGAATAGCCTGGGCCTATCCACGTTACTGTCCTGTCAGTCAGCAAGGACAGGAAGAGAGAGTGGAGAGAGAGAAGAGGAGGTGCCGCAGCCGTGGGGGAATAGCCTGGGCCTATCCACGTTACTGTCCTGTCAGTCAGCAAGGACAGGAAGAGAGAGTGGAGAGACACAAGAGGAGGTCCTTGTGTTTCCTCATCCTTGTGTTTCCTCATCCTTGTGTTTTCTCATCCTTGTGTTTTCTCATCCTTGTGTTTCCTCATCCTTGTGTTTCCTCATCCTTGTGTTTCCTCATCCTTGTGTTTCCTCATCCTTGTGTTCCTCATCCTTGTGTTTCCTCATCCTTGTGTTCCTCATCCTTGTGTTTCCTCATCCTTGTGTTACCTCATCCTTGTGATTCCTCATCCTTGTGTTTCCTCATCCTTGTGTTTCCTCATCCTTGTGTTTCCTCATCCTTGTGTTTCCTCATCCTTGTGTTTCCTCATCCTTGTGTTTCCTCATCCTTGTGTTTCCTCATCCTTGTGTTTCCTCATCCTTGTGTTACCTCATCCTTGTGTTTCCTCATCCTTGTGTTTTCTCATCCTTGTGTTTCCTCATCCTTGTGTTTCCTCATCCTTGTGTTTCCTCATCCTTGTGTTTCCTCATCCTTGTGTTTCCTCATCCTTGTGTTTCCTCATCCTTGTGTTTCCTCATCCTTGTGTTTCCTCATCCTTGTGTTACCTCATCCTTGTGATTCCTCATCCTTGTGTTTTCTCATCCTTGTGTTT
>NW_025753902.1:0-5000 GCF_021184085.1 Oncorhynchus gorbuscha | reverse complement strand
TGATCCGTGGTGATGGTTGTGGATGTAGTATCTGCTTGATCCCTTTCTGTACCAGGTGCATGGTGCTCTGTTGCTGGGGAACGACATCCCTGTCCCGCCACCTGCATGTGTGTGCGTGAGCGCGTGAGTGAGGTGTGTATGAGGGTGTGAGTGAGAATGTGTTGCTTGAGCCTCTGCTGTTGCTGGGTTGGAGCGGCCGCTGCCTGTGACTGAGTCTGCATGGCCTGCATGGGCTGAGAATGGACCCGCCCAGGAGACTGGGTGTGTGGGCCGGGGGCCGAGACTGGACCCGCCCAGGAGACTGTGTGTGGGGGCCGGGGGGCCGAGGACTGGACCCGCCCAGGGAGACTGTGGTGTGGGCCGGGGGGCCGAGACTGGACCCGCCCAGGAGACTGTGGGGCCGGGGGCCGGACTGGACCCGCCCAGGAGACTGTATGTGGGCGGGGGGCCGGGACTGGACCCGCCCAGGAGACTGTATGTGGGCGGGGCCCGGGACTGGACCCCCAGGGAGACTGTGTGGGCCGGGGCCGGGACTGGACCCCCCAGGAGACTGTATGTGGGCTGGGGCCCGGGACTGGACCCCCAGGAGACTGTGTGTGGGGGTGTATGTGTGCCGGGGGCCGAGACGACTGCAGGTACATGTGCACCTGGCTGAGGCGGGAGGGGAGGGTTTCCTGGGATGAGTGGGCACGGCCTCCTCGTCGTCCTCAAATAGGGCTTGAGGGGGTTGGGCCGAGACTGGGATTCCGTGGGGGAGTGGGGAGAGGGGACACAGGGCGGGGGAAGGACGGTTGGGGAATGTGGAGGGGAGGCCTGGGGGAGGAGGAGTGGAGGGTGGAAAGGGAGGAGGAGGCTGAGGGGTTTAGGGGACGCTCGGTTGCTGGGGCGGGACGGCTGCTGGGGAGGCGTTGTGGGTGCTACAGAGGAGGGAGGGGGGAGAGAGAGGAGGAGGAGAGAGAGGAGGGAGGAAGGAAGCGAGAGGAGGAAGGAGGAGCGAGGAGGAGGGAGGGAGGGCGAGAGGAGGGAGGGAGGAGCGAGAGAGAGGAGGGAGAGCGAGAGAGAGAGGAGGGAGGGAGGAGAGAGAGAGGGAGGAGGAGGAGAGGGAGAGGGAGGAGGAGCGAGAGAGGGAGAGGAGGGAGGGAGGAGAGAGAGAGGAGGGAGGGTGGAGCGAGAGGAGGGAGGGAGGAGAGAGGAGAGGGAGGGAGGAGGGCGAGAGAGGAGGGAGGCAAAAGAGAGGAGGGAGGGAGGCGAGAGAGGGGAGGGAGGAGGGAGGAGAGAGGAGGGAGGGAGGAGGAGAGAGAGGGACGAGGGAGGAGAGGGAGGGAGGAGGAGAGAAGGGAGGGAGGAGAGAGAAGGGAGGAGGAGAGAGGAGAGGGAGGGAGGGAGAGAGAGGGAGGAGAGAAGGGAGGGAGGAGAGAAGGGAGGGAGGAGAGAGAAGGGAGGGAGGAGAGAGAGAGAAAGAGATGAGAATGGGGAGAGGGACAAAAAGACAAAAAAGTACAGAAATAAATTATATTTCTAAAAATCTAAATGTTTCATTAAAACCAAAACCCCTCGACACAATGAAGTGTAGAAATGTGTAGAAAAGTGTAGAAATGTGTTCATCCACATACCTGGGAGAGCATGACGGAGGGAATGACAGCCTGCTGGTTGAGGAAGGGCTGTGTGCTCTCAGAGGTGTGTGTGTTGGTAGCGTTGAGGTGGGGGTCCGGCGGCAGGAGCCCCAGTTCATTACGGGGCTCCCACCTGCTGGATTCAGATGGGGGCCAGGAAGTGAGCTAGGGGTCAAAGGTCAAGAGAGTCAGAGAGGTCACAGGGACAGTGGGGATGGAGGGAGGAGGAGGGGCGAAGGGGTGTTGATGCTGCTGCTGGGGGTTTGGACTGAACTAGGGGGTCTGGGGGGGGGGAGGGGTCAGAGGGGCAGTGATGCTGACCCCGCCCCTGCTGGACTGGTGGGGTCTCTTACAGTATATATTGCTAGAGGAGGACTTTTGCTGCTGGGGGCCAGCCCTAAGAGAGAGAACAGGAGAGAGAGAACAGGAGAGAGAGAGAGAGAGAGAGAGAGAGAGAGAGAGGGCAGGAGAGACAGGAGAGAGAGAGAGACAACATAATGAAAATGATGTGTGTACAGGGCTTGACATTTAGGTCTATTTCCCAGCAGCACACCGGGCCAGCGCCAACTGAAAGCTACTGGCCGAACGGAAAACTATTGGTCCAGATCAGGGGAGGAGTGGAAAGAGGTGAAAGTAGCCAATCGTCTATAATAACTATAATAACCTCTCCTCCACGCTACCCGTCTCCTCCTGCACGCTTCCCGTCTCCTCCGGCACGCTACCCGTCTCCTCCTCCACGCTCCTCCTGCACCCGTCTCCTCCTGCACGCTACCCGTCTCCTCCTGCACGCTACCCGTCTCCTCCTGCACGCTACCCGTCTCCTCCTGCACGCTACCCGTCTCCTCCTGCACGCTACCCGTCTCCTCCTGCACGCTACCCGTCTCCTCCTGCACGCTACCCGTCTCCTCCTGCACGCTACCCGTCTCCTCCCACGGTACCTGTCTCCTCCACGGTAACTAGCTACACAACAATAGGCACACAGAAACAGGCTTTACTTCTTCAGAAAGATGCATAAATCCCTGATGCATTCTGTCGTTCTACTGAGAGCTGCTTCACAACCAGTTGACTGACAGCTGCTTCACAGCCAGTTGACTGAGAGCTGCTTCACAGCCAGTTGACTGAGAGCTGCTTCACAGCCAGTTGACAGAGAGCTGCTTCACAGCCAGTTGACAGAGAGCTGCTTCACAGGCAGTTGACAGAGAGCTGCTTCACAGGCAGTTGACAGAGAGCTGCTTCACAGCCAGTTGACAGAGAGCTGCTTCACAGCCAGTTGACAGAGAGCTGCTTCACAGCCAGTTGACAGAGAGCTGCTTCACAGCCAGTTGACAGAGAGCTGCTTCACAGCCCAGTTGACAGAGAGCTGCTTCACAGCCAGTTGACTGAGAGCTGACAGCCAGTTGACTACTTTCACAACCAGTTGACTGAGAGCTGCTTCACAACCAGTTGACTGAGAGTGACAACCAGTTGCTACTTCACAACCAGTTGACTGAGAGTGAGCTGCTTCACAGCCAGTTGACTGAGCTGCTTCACAACCAGTTGACTGAGAGTGAGAGTTGACTGACTTTCACAGCCAGTTGACTGAGAGCTGCTTCACAGCCAGTTGACTGAGAGCTGCTTCACAGCCAGTTGACTGAGCTGAGAGCTACTTCACAGCCATTGACTGAGAGTGATACTTCCCCAGTTGACAAACTATGTAGTTGACTGAGAGCTGCTACACAGCAGTTGACTGAGAGCTGCTACACAGCCAGTTGACTGAGAGCTGCTTCACAGCCAGTTGACTGAGTGTGCTTCACAGCCAGTTGACTGTCTTCACAGCCAGTTGACTGAGAGTGTACTTCACAGCCAGTTGACTGAGAGCTGCTACACAACCAGTTGACTGAGAGCTGCTTCACAACCAGTTGACTGAGAGCTGACACTCTTGCTGCCCGACGTGATACCCCCACTCAAACTATGTATTATGAGCCGTGTGTCTGCAGTGTCGTGTGTCTGCAGTGTCGTGTGTCTGCAGTGTCGTGTGTCTGCAGTGTCGTGTGTGTTACCTGTGTCGTGTGTCTGCAGTGTCGTGTGTCTGCAGTGTCGTGTGTCTGCAGTGTCGTGTGTCTGCAGTGTCGTGTGTCTGCAGTGTCGTGTGTCTGCAGTGTCGTGTGTCTGCAGTGTCGTGTGTCTGCAGTGTCGTGTGTCTGCAGTGTCGTGTGTCTGCAGTGTCGTGTGTCTGCAGTGTCGTGTGTGTTACCTGTGTTGTCGCTGTCAGAGGAGTCACTGCTGCCTGATGAAGATCCTGTCTTCATCTTCATCACACTGGTCACCTCCAGAGGCCTTCTCTACTGCTTCACACACACAGGATGGGTTAACTCTCTCCCCTGGATGGGTTAACTCTCTCCCTGGATGGGTTAACTCTCTCTCCCTGGATGGGTTAACTCTCTCCCTGGATGGGTTAACTCCTCTCCCTGGATGGGGTTGCTCTCTCCCCTGGATGGGTTAACTCTCTCCCTGGATGGGTTAACACTCTCTCCCTGGATGGGTTAACACTCTCTCCCTGGATGGTTGCTCTCTCCCCTGGATGGGTTAACTCTCTCTCTCCCTGGATGGGTTAACTCTCTCTCCCTGGATGGGTTAACTCTTCTCCCTGGATGGGTTAACTCTCTCTCCCTGGATGGGTTAACTCTCTCTCCCTGGATGGGTTAACTCTCTCCTCCCTGGGATGGGTTAACTCTCTCCCTGGATGGGTTAACTCTCTCTCCCTGGATAGGTTAACTCTCTCTCCCTGGATGGGTTAACTCTCTCTCCCTGGATGGGTTAACTCTCTCTCCCTGGATGGGTTAACTCTCTCTCCTGGATGGGTTAACTCTCTCCTGGATGGGTTAACTCTCTCTCCCTGGATGGGTTAACTCTCTCTCCCTGGATGGGTTAACTCTCTCTCCCTGGATGGGTTAACTCTCTCTCCCTGGATGGGTTAACTCTCTCTCCCTGGATGGGTTAACTCTCTCTCCCTGGATGGGTTAACTCTCTCTCCCTCTCATACACAGACACACACTTCCTCTCCTGGTGTTTCATTATTTCACCACCACTCTCTTTCTCCTTCTGTCTCTCTCTCTCTCTCTTCTTTCTCCTTCTGTCTCTCTCTCTCTCTCTTCTTTCTCCTTCTGCCCTCTTTCTCCTTCTGTCTCTCTCTCTCTCTTCTTTCTCCTTCTCCCTCTTTCTCCTTCTGTCTCTCTCTCTCTCTTCTTTCTCCTTCTGTCTCTCTCTCTCTCTCTTCTTTCTCCTTCTGTCTCTCTCTCTCTCTCTTCTTTCTCCTTCTGTCTCTCTCTCTCTCTTCTTTCTCCTTCTCCCTCTTTCTCCTTCTGTCTCTCTCTCTCTCTTCTTTCTCCTTCTCTCCCTCCATTATTT
>NW_025753901.1:0-9924 GCF_021184085.1 Oncorhynchus gorbuscha | reverse complement strand
CACTCTGTCATGGCCCATCCATATATTTACATGTACATATTCTCATTCACCCCTTTAGATTTGTGTGTATTAGGTAGTTGTTGGGGAATTTTTTCGATTACTTGTTAGATATTACTGCACTGTCGGAACTAGAAGCACAAACATTTCGCTACACTCACACATTAACATCTGCTAACCATGTGTACGTGACCAATAACATTTGATTTGATTAATGCCGGTCTCATAGCATCATCTGTCTGATTTGTCTCCTTCAGAAAACAAAGGCACAAGGCCCTTAATTAATAGCCCTGACAAAAACAACGACGAGCTGTGGACTCGTCATTTTACATTCTTCACGCGATCTGTTTAAGATTAGGTGTCCGTGTGTAAATCCTCTTGTGCCAGGACCAACCCAGGCCGGAGGCCCTGTAATGTTCTCACAGCACAGATCTGACCCCTGTAAATCTATCGAGTTAAAGTATGGCTTTGACCCCTGTAAATCTATCGAGTTAAAGCTTTGGCCCGTATGGTAGCGCTTGGTGAATTCTGCAACCTGAGTCTCTGTAGCTTTATCTTCATCTTGAAACACAGCGAGGATCAGCAGAGGGCCTTCTACAATCTAATCTCAATCAACTGTTATTATAAGGAACTGATCCCCGATCTGCCACTAGTTTAGAGCACCTTGCTTTAGTTCCTCAAATCAACAAAGAACAACAGACCCTCAATGAACCACATGTTATTACCCTCTGTCAATATGGTTGATCTATGTCACACACACACACACACACACACACACACAGAAGGGCTAACAAATGTATAACACAGACACACACACACACACACACACACACAGACACACAGACACACAGACACACAGACACACAGACACACACACACACACACAACATAGAAGGGCTAACAAATGTATAACACAGACACACACACACGTGTCACACACAACCTACAGTAAAGCTACAGTAAAGCTACAGTAAAGCTACAGTGGAGCTACAGTAAAGCTACAGTAAAGCTACAGTGGAGCTACAGTGGAGCTACAGTAAAGCTACAGTGGAGCTACAGTAAAGCTACAGTAAAGCTACAGTGGAGCTACAGTGGAGCTACAGTAAAGCTACAGTAAAGCTACAGTGGAGCTACAGTAAAGCTACAGTAAAGCTACAGTGGAGCTACAGTAAAGCTACAGTGGAGCTACAGTAAAGCTACAGTGGAGCTACAGTAAAGCTACAGTAAAGCTACAGTGGAGATACAGAGAGAGAGAGAAACACACAGAGAGAGAGAGAGAGAGAGAGAGAGAGAGAGAGAGAGAGAGAGAGAGAGAGAGAGAGAGAGAGAGAGACAGAGAGAGAGGATGAGAGACAGAGACAGAGAGGGAGAGAGAGACAGAGAGAAAGAGAGAGAGAGGTTAGACCCCTCTCTGTTACTGTATACGTCCAGACGTGAAATCCTTCAGTGCATTTTGAAAGTTTTCAGACCTCTTGACTTCTTCCACATTTTGTTACGTTACAGTCTTATTCTAAAATTAATTAAATTGTTGTTTTTTTCTCATCAATCTACACACAATACCCCATAATGACATCACAATACCCCATAATGACATCACAATACCCCATAATGACATCACAATACCCCATAATGACATCACAATACCCCATAATGACAAAGCAAAAAACAGGTTTGTAGAAAGTTTTGCAAATACATATTTTTAAAACGGGAATATTACATTTACATTCAGACCCTTTACTCGGTACTTTGTTGAAGCACCTTTGGTAGCAATTACAGCCTCGATTCTTCTTGGCTATGACGCTACAAGCTTGGCACACCTGTACTTGGGGAGGCTATATACAGGGGGTACCGGTTCTTGGCTATGACGCTACAAGCTTGGCACACACCGCCATTGTAAATAAGAACTTGTTCTTAACTGACTTTAAATAAAAGGTTTTTAAAAAATGTATCCTCTCAAGCTCTGTCAGGTTGGATGGGGAGCGTCACTGCACAGCTATTTTCAGGGCTCTCCAGAGATGTTCGACGGGTTCAAGTTTGGGGTCTGGCTGGGCCACTCAAGGGCATTCAGAGACTTGACCCGAATGCACTCCTGCATTGTATTGTGTTCCTCAGAGTTCCTGAATCACATCCGCTGCAATGCTTTGTGGTTGGCTATTGTATTCTAGTCTGGCTGACTTCATAGACTGTAACGTGTCAATAATGAAGAGGTCTGTGCTTTAATGTGGGTTGGCTTCTGTTTCTTTCTCAGTCCAACAACAGCCACAAACAAGCCCAGAACGTCTTCCCTTTCCATTACAACGGTTGGATATTCAAATCCAAACAACGAGAGGTCTCAACCCCCAGAGGAAAATATATTTTTTTGAGAGAACCAATCAAACCCGTCATACAATTTGTGAGTTGTAACAGCAGCTCTCATCACACACCGTATCTACAGTGAGCGCTATGCCTAACAGCAGCTCTCATCACACACCGTATCTACAGTGAGCGCTATGCCTAACAGCAGCTCTCATCACACACCGTATCTACAGTGAGCGCTATGCCTAACAGCAGCTCTCATCACACACCGTATCTACAGTGAGCGCTATGCCTGACTGAAACTCATTTCAGTTTAGACAGACAACTCCATAGATTACCCAGCCTACAGACAAAACACTGCTATCTTATGATTCCCACATGGCTCTGTGAAGATAGGCTACCAAGCATCAGTGCGAGGGTGTTTAGTCATGGACAATGGAAAGGAATAGTTAGTTAGAAATAGGAAGTAGGAATAAATGGGAGCAATACAATGGGGTCTCTCTCTCGCTCTTTCAATTAATGTCTTTGTGCAGAAATGAGACACCCTTAAATAAAGCTTTCTCTCTCAGGGATTGAATGTCCCTGGAATACCAAATTAACTACTGTGAGTTTTTAAAAGGTTTATTTAATAACTTGGCAAGTCAGTTAAGAAGAAATTCTTACTTACAATGACAGCCTAGGAACAGTAGGTTAACTGCCTTGTTCAGGGGTAGAACGACAGATTTTTACCTTGTCATCTCAGAGTAAGTCAACAATAAGATGTAGTCATCCTGCCAAGCAGCGACCGGTGAGCTTCCTTCCACTAGTCTGGTGAAGCTGGGGCCTGGCGCCAACCCCAGGAAGACATGGGGAGAGGAAGTGGAAGTGACTTCACAACGTAAGACATCTCAATGCAGTACAACACAGAATATCACAAAGCTTCTCAATGCAGTACAACACAGAATATCCCAAATAATCTCAATGCAGTACAACACAGAATATCACAAAGCTTCTCAATGCAGTACAACACAGAACATCACAAAGCTTTTCAATGCAGTACAACACAGAATATCCCAAATAATCTCAATGCCGTACAACACAAAACAATATGATAAAGTACAGCACAAAACAACACCACTACAACACCACAACAGGTCCAGACCTGTCCTGTCTGTCCTGTCTGTCCTGTCTGGAACAAAACAACACACCACAACTCTACACGACAACACCACTACAACACCACAACAGGTCCAGACCTGTCCTGTCTGTCCTGTCTGTCCTGTCTGCCCTGTCTGTCCTGTCTGTCCTGTCTGTCCTGTCTGTCCTGTCTGTCCTGTCTGTCCTGTGTCTGTCCTGTCTGTCCTGTCTGTCCTGTCTGTCCTGTCTGGAACTGTGAGGAGTAACAGCCTAACATATGTTGCTAGTTACCATGACAACGAGCAGCGCCGGCAGGAGTAGCGTTGAGGACAGTGGTGTCTCTCTATCACACCTGAAGGATCTTTTGAACTAACAAAAAGAGACCTAGAAGCAGTTGTTACAACAACAAGAAAATAGTTTCAAGAGTTTCGTCCAAATACTTGTGGATTCTACTAACAAAGAGTGGACGACCTGACCAGAGAGGTCCAGGACCTGAAGAACAGTTTGCAGTTCTCCCAGAGTCAGCTCAACGAGTTTAAACAGGAGAACGGCAAGGTGACAGCAATCTGTAAGTCATTGAGAGAGGACATCAGTTCTGTGTGTGAAATCAGACTCTGTCGAGGGATTGTCAAGGCAAAACAACATGGTTGTGGACAGAATTACAGAATCTCCACATGAGACCTGAGACTTGGAGTCTGAGGTCAAAGTGAAGGAAATGATCTCTGAGGAATTGAAGATGGACCACAGGAAGATTGAGGTGGAGCGCGCCCACAGGACTGGAAAACCCACCACCGGCCCAGGTGACAGGCCCAGGTGACAGGCCCAGGTGACAGGCCCAGGTGACAGGCCCAGGTGACAGGCCCAGGTGACAGGCCCAGGTGACAGGCCCAGGTGACAGGCCCAGGCTGACAGGCCCAGCTGACAGGCCCAGGTGACAGGCCCAGGTGACAGGCCCAGGCTGACAGGCCCAGCTGACAGGCCCAGGTTACAGGCTCAGGCTGACAGGCCCAGGTGACAGGCCCAGGTGACAGGCTCAGCTGACAGGCCCAGGTGACAGGCCCAGGTGACAGGCCCAGGTGACAGGCCCAGGTGACAGGCCCAGGTGACAGGCCCAGGTGACAGGCCCAGGTGACAGGCCCAGGTGACAGGCCCAGGTGACAGGCCCAGGTGACAGGCCCAGGTGACAGGCCCAGGTGACAGGCCCAGGTGACAGGCCCAGGTGACAGGCCCAGCTGACAGGCCCAGCTGATAGGCCCAGGTGACAGGCCCATGTGACAGGCCCAGCTGACAGGCCCAGCTGACAGGCCCAGCTGACAGGCCCAGCTGACAGGCCCAGGCTGACAGGCCCAGCTGACAGGCCCAGGTGACTGGCCCAGGTGACAGGCCCAGGTGATAGGCCCAGCTGACAGGCCCAGCTGACAGGCCCAGCTGACAGGCCCAGCTGACAGGCCCAGCTGACAGGCCCAGGTGACAGGCTCAGGTGACAGGCTCAGGTGACAGGCTCAGGTGACAGGCTCAGGTGACAGGCTCAGGTGACAGGCCCAGGTGACAGGCTCAGGTGACAGGCCCAGGTGACAGGCCCAGGTGACAGGCCCAGGTGACAGGCCCAGGTGACAGGCCCAGGTGACAGGCTCAGGCCAATAGTGGTCAAGTTCCTGAGGTTCAAAGACAATGTAGCTGATCTGGAAAGAGACAAGACCTTGAGGAACGTACATCTTCCTCAACGAGGACTATCCTGAAGCTGTGCGCCAGAAGAGGAAAGAACTGATTCCAGCCATGATGTCAGAGCACGTGGGGACATTGCGTACATCCGCTACGACAGACTCATTGTCTACCCTCCCAGAAACCTGGAAGGGATGAGAGAGCCAAGCCTATGGGTTTGTAGCCTCAACCCCACAGCACACGCACGCACGCACGCACACACACACCAATTGATTAATGGACTGCTGAATGTATATTTTTTTCTCTCGCTTTGTCTGTTCTTTTAAATATTATGTCTACCTCTGATAAGCTACCCAGGAAAGGGCTGAAAATAGCCCATATGAATATATGTAGCCTTAGAAATAAGGGTCATGACATCAATAACTTGCTATCATCAGATAACATTCATATATTAGCCATTTCTGAGACTCACGTAGATAATTAATTTGATGATACATCAGTAGCAATACAAGGATATAACGTCTATAGAAGAGACAGAAATGCTTATGGGGGAGGAGTTACTGTATATATTCAGAGCCATTTCCCTGTAATGCTTAGAAAGATCTTATGGGGGAGGAGTTACTGTATATATTCAGAGCCATGTTCCTGTAATGCTTAGAGAAGATCTTATGGGGGAGGAGTTACTGTATATATTCAGAGCCATGTTCCTGTAATGCTTAGAGAAGATCTTATGTCAAGTGTTATTGAAGTGTTGTGGTTGCAGGTTCACTTGGCACATCTAAAGCCTTTTCTTTTAGGGTGTTGCTATAGGCCACCAAGTGCTAACAGTCAGTATGTAAATAATATGTGTGAAATGCTTCATAGTGTACGTCGTCTGATTGGCCCTCTCTGCTTGACCGTTAGACTGGGGATGAAACCCGGAAGAGAGACTGACGGACGCACCAATCAAACGACAGAACTCCCTCCAAAACTGTGGCGTGAATTGCGGGCCTCTGTCTGAAACGGCGTCTAACGGGAGGCCATGAATTCTGAATACATTCTCAATAATGATTTGTGCCGTCTCCTTAGCGGAAGGAAGTTTAGCGAGGGGAATGAAATGTGCCGCCTTAGAGAACCTATCGACAACCGTCAGAATCACAGTCTTCCCCGCAGACAAAGGCAGACCGGTAATGAAGTCTAAGGCGATGTGAGACCATGGTCGAGAAGGAATGGGGAGCGGTCTGAGACGACCGGCAGGAGGAGAGTTACCCGACTTAGTCTGCGCGCAGTCCGAACAAGCAGCCACGAAGCGGCGCGTGTCACGCTCCTGAGTCGGCCACCAAAAGCGCTGGCGAATAGACGCAAGAGTGCCTCGAACACCGGGATGACCAGCTAACTTGGCAGAGTGAGCCCACTGAAGAACAGCCAGGCGAGTGGAAACAGGAACGAAAAGGAGGTTACTAGGACAAGCGCGCGGCGACGCAGTGTGCGTGAGTGCTTGCTTAACCTGTCTTTCAATTCCCCAGACTGTTAACCCGACAACACGCCCATAAGGAAGAATCCCCTCGGGATCAGTAGAAGCCACAGAAGAACTAAACAGACGGGATAAGGCATCAGGCTTGGTGTTCTTGCTACCCGGACGGTAAGAAATCACAAACTCGAAACGAGCGAAAAACAACGCCCAACGAGCTTGACGGGCATTAAGTCGTTTGGCAGAACGGATGTACTCAAGGTTCTTATGGTCTGTCCAAACGACAAAAGGAACGGTCGCCCCCTCCAACCACTGTCGCCATTCGCCTAGGGCTAAGCGGATGGCGAGCAGTTCACGGTTACCCACATCATAGTTGCGCCCAGATGGCGACAGGCGATGAGAAAAATAAGCGCAAGGATGAACCTTATCGTCAGACTGGAAGCGCTGGGATAGAATGGCTCCCACGCCTACCTCTGAAGCGTCAACCTCGACAATGAATTGTCTAGTGACGTCAGGAGTAACGAGGATAGGAGCGGACGTAAAACGTTCTTTTAGAAGATCAAAAGCTCCCTGGGCGGAACCGGACCACTTAAAACACGTCTTGACAGAAGTAAGAGCTGTGAGAGGGGCAGCAACTTGACCGAAATTACGAATGAAACGCCGATAGAAATTAGCGAAACCTAAAGCGCTGCAACTCGACACGTGACCTTGGAACGGGCCAATCACTGACAGCTTGGACCTTAGCGGAATCCATCTGAATGCCTTCAGCGGAAATAACGGAACCGAGAAAAGTAACGGAGGAGACATGAAAAGAGCACTTCTCAGCCTTTACGTAGAGACAATTCTCTAAAAGGCGCTGTAGAACACGTCGAACGTGCTGAACATGAATCTCGAGTGACGGAGAAAAAATCAGGATATCGTCAAGATAGACAAAAACAAAGATGTTCAGCATGTCTCTCAGAACATCATTAACTAATGCCTGAAAAACAGCTGGCGCATTGGCGAGACCGAACGGCAGAACCCGGTACTCAAAATGCCCTAACGGAGTGTTAAACGCCGTTTTCCACTCGTCCCCCTCTCTGATGCGCACGAGATGGTAAGCGTTACGAAGGTCCAACTTAGTAAAGCACCTGGCTCCCTGCAGAATCTCGAAGGCTGATGACATAAGGGGAAGCGGATAACGATTCTTAACCGTTATGTCATTCAGCCCTCGATAATCCACGCAGGGCGCAGAGTACCGTCCTTCTTCTTAACAAAAAGAACCCCGCCCCGGCCGGAGAAGAAGAAGGCACTATGGTACCGGCGTCAAGAGACACAGACAAATAATCCTCGAGAGCCTTACGTTCGGGAGCCGACAGAGAGTATAGTCTACCTCGAGGAGGAGTGGTCCCCGGAAGGAGATCAATACTACAATCATACGACCGGTGAGGAGGAAGGGAGTTGGCTCGGGACCGACTGAAGACCGTGCGCAGATCATGATATTCCTCCGGCACTCCTGTCAAATCGCCAGGTTCCTCCTGAGAAGTAGGGACAGAAGAAACGGGAGGGATGGCAGACATTAAACACTTCACATGACAAGAAACGTTCCAGGATAGGATAGAATTACTAGACCAATTAATAGAAGGATTATGACATACTAGCCAGGGATGACCCAAAACAACAGGTGTAAACGGTGAACGGAAAATCAAAAAAGAAATAGTCTCACTGTGGTTACCAGATACTGTGAGAGTTAAAGGTAGTGTCTCAAATTTGATACTGGGAAGATGACTACCATCTAAGGCAAACATGGGCGTAGGCTTGTCTAACGGTCTGAAAGGAATGTTATGTTTCCGAACCCATGCTTCGTCCATGAAACAACCCTCAGCCCCAGAGTCAATCAAGGCACTGCATGTAGCACCCGAACCGGTCAGCGTAGATGGACCGACATAATAGTACAAGATCTAGATGAAGAGACCTGAGTAGTAGCGCTCACCAGTAGCCCTCCGCTTACTGATGGGCTCTGGCCTCTTACTGGACATGAATTAACAAAATGTCCAGCAACTCCGTAATAGAGGCACAGGCGGTTGGTGATCCTCCGTTCCCTCTCCTTAGTCGAGATGCGAATCCCTCCCAGCTGCATGGGCTCAGTCTCAAAGCCAGAGGAGGGAGATGGTTGCGATGCGGAGCAGGGAAACACCGTTGATGCGAGCTCTCTTCCACGAGCCCGGTGACGAAGATCTACCCGTCGTTCTATGCGGATGGCGAGAGCAATCAAAGAGTCCACATCTGAAGGAACCTCCCGGGAGAGAATCTCATCCTTAACCACTGCGTGGAGTCCCTCCAGAAAACGAGCGAGCAGCGCCGGCTCGTTCCACTCACTAGAGGCAGCAAGAGTGCGAAACTCAATAGAATAATCCGTTATGGACCGTTCACCTTGGCATAAGGAAGCCAGGGCCCTAGAAGCCTCCTACCAAAAACTGAACGGTCAAAAACCGAATCATCTCCTCTTTAAAGTTCTGGAACTTGTTAGAGCAATCAGCCCTTGCCTCCCAGATAGCTGTGCCCCATTCTCGAGCCCGGCCAGTAAGGAGTGAAATGACGTAAGCAACCCGAGCTCTCTCTCTAGAGTATGTGTTGGGTTGGAGAGAGAACACAATCTCACACTGCGTGAGAAAGGAGCGGCACTCAGTGGGCTGCCCGGAGTAGCAAGGTGGGTTATTAACCCTAGGTTCTGGAGGCTCGGCAGGCCAGGAAGTAACAGGTGGCACGAGACGTAGACTCTGGAACTGTCCAGAGAGGTCGGAAACCTGAGCGGCCAGGTTCTCCACGGCATGGCGAGCAGCAGACAATTCCTGCTCGTGTCTGCCGAGCATGGCTCATGGATCTTGACGGCAGTGTAACGAGCGTCTGAAGTCGCTGGGTCCATTCCTTGGTCGGTTCCTTCTGTCATGCAGGTGATAGAGGACCCAAAGCGACTTAACAGAAACAGAGTTTATTTAAGTCCAAACAGGGAATAACAGAAATCCTCTAGTCTGTAGAGGGGAATAACTGGAGAAGCGGCCACAGACTGCAGGTCGCTTCGGGTAGCGCAGGCCGTAGTAGACAGAGACACCTGCTCACACGCAGCATCTGATGAAGGCAAAAAATCACAGCAAAAACAGGACAGGGCGAAACACAATCACAGCATGGTGAATACTAAACAAGGAACCGACGGGACAGGAACGGAACACAAAGGAATAAATAGGGACTCTAATCAGGGGAAAGGATCGGGAACAGGTGTGGAAGACTAAATGATGATTAGGGGAATAGGAACAGCTGGGAGCAGGAACGGAACGATAGAGAGAAGAGAGGCGAGAGAGTGAGAGAGGGAGGGAGAGAGGGATAGAAGGAGGGAAAGAACCAAATAAGACCAGCAGAGGGAAAAC
>NW_025753900.1:0-9924 GCF_021184085.1 Oncorhynchus gorbuscha | reverse complement strand
AGTGTACTTCGTTCAGTTACGTATTGCTCTCAACCCAGCAACACATACTCTAGAGAGGCCGGGCTCGAGTGGGGCACAGCTATCTGGGAGGCAAGGGCTGATTGTTCAAACAAATACCAGAACTTTAAAGAGGAGATGATTCGGGTTTTTGACCGTTCAGTTTTTGGTAGGGAGGCTTCACAAATGGCTTCCCTATGCCAGGTGATGATCCATAGCATTACTCTATAGAGTTTACTCTTGCTGCCTCTAGTGACTGGAACGAGCAGCGCTGCTCGTTTTTCTGGAGGACTCCACGCAGTGGTCAAAGATGAGATTCTCTCTCGGGAGGTTCCCTCAGTGTGGACTCTTTGATTACTCTCGCCATCCGCATAGAGCAGCGGGTAGATCTTCGTCACCAAGCTCGTGGAAGAGAGCTCGCGTCAACGATTGTTTCCCTGCTCCGCATCGCAACCATCTCCCTCCTCTGGCTCAGAGACTGAGCCCATGCAGCTGGGAGGTATTCGCATCTCGACTAAGGAGAGGGAAACGGAGGATCACCAGCCGCCTGTGCCTCTATTGCGGATTTGATGGACATTTTGTCAATTCATGTCCAGTAAAAGGCCAGAGCTCATCAGTAGCGGAGGGCTACTGGTGAGCGCTACTACTCAGGTCTCTTCATCTAGATCCTGTACTACTATGTCGGTCCATCTACGCTGGACCGGTTCGGGTGCTACATGCAGTGCCTTGATTGACTCTGGGGCTGAGGGTTGTTTCATGGACGAAGCATGGGCTCGGAAACATGACATTCCTTTCAGACAGTTAGACAAGCCTACGCCCATGTTTGCCTTAGATGGTAGTCATCTTCCCAGTATCAGATTTGAGACACTACCTTTAACTCTCACAGTATCTGGTAACCACAGTGAGACTATTTCTTTTTTGTTCACCTTTTACACCTGTTGTTTTGGGTCATCCCTGGCTAGTATGTCATAATCCTTCTATTAATTGGTCTAGTAATTCTATCCTATCCTGGAACGTTTCTTGTCATGTGAAGTGTTTAATGTCTGCCATCCCTCCCATTTCTTCTGTCCCCACTTCTCAGGAGGAACCTGGCGATTTGACAGGAGTGCCGGAGGAATATCATGATCTGCGCACGGTCTTCAGTCGGTCCCGAGCCAACTCCCTTCCTCCTCACCGGTCGTATGATTGTAGTATTGATCTCCTTCCGGGGACCACTCCCCCTCGGGGTAGACTATACTCTCTGTCGGCTCCCGAACGTAAGGCTCTCGAGGATTATTTATCTGTGTCTCTTGGCGCCGGTACCATAGTGCCTTCTTCTCTCCGGCCGGGGCGGGGTTCTTTTTGTTAAGAAAAAGGACGGTACTCTGCGCCCCTGCGTGGTATCGAGGGCTGAATGACATAACGGTTAAGAATCGTTATCCGCTTCCCCTTATGTCATCAGCCTTCGAGATTCTGCAGGAGCCAGGTGCTTTACTAAGTTGGACCTTCATAACGCTTACCATCTCGTGCGCATCAGAGAGGGGGACGAGTGGAAAACGGCGTTTAACACTCCGTTAGGGCATTTTGAGTACCGGGTTCTGCCGTTTGGTCTCGCCAATGCGCCAGCTGTTTTTCAGGCATTAGTTAATGATGTTCTGAGAGACATGCTGAACATCTTTGTTTTTGTCTATCTTGACGATATCCTGATTTTTTCACCGTCACTCGAGATTCATGTTCAGCACGTTCGCGTGTTCTACAGCGCCTTTTAGAGAATTGTCTCTACGTGAAGGCTGAGAAGTGCTCTTTTCATGTCTCCTCCGTTACTTTTCTCGGTTCCGTTATCTTCGCTGAAGGCATTCAGATGGATTCCGCTAAGGTCCAAGCTGTCAGTGATTGGCCCGTTCCAAGGTCACGTGTCGAGTTGCAGCGCTTTTTAGGTTTCGCTAATTTCTATCGGCGTTTCATTCGTAATTTCGGTCAAGTTGCTGCCCCTCTCACAGCTCTTACTTCTGTCAAGACGTGTTTTAAGTGGTCGGTTCCGCCCAGGGAGCTTTTTGATCTTCTAAAAGACGTTTCACGTCCGCTCCTATCCTCGTTACTCCTGACGTCACTAGACAATTCATTGTCGAGGTTGACGCTTCAGAGGTAGGCGTGGGAGCCATTCTATCCCAGCGCTTCCAGTCTGGCGATAAGGTTCATCCTTGCGCTTATTTTCTCATCGCCTGTCGCCATCTGAACGCAACTATGATGTGGGTAACCGCGAACTGCTCGCCATCCGCTTAGCCCTAGGCGAATGGCGACAGTGGTTGGAGGGGCGACCGTTCCTTTTGTCGTTTGGACAGACCATAAGAACCTTGAGTACATCCGTTCTGCCAAACGACTTAATGCCCGTCAAGCTCGTTGGGCGTTGTTTTTATTTCGTTTCGAGTTTGTGATTTCTTACCGTCCGGGTAGCAAAAACACCAAGCCTGATGCCTTATCCCGTCTGTTTAGTTCTTCTGTGGCTTCTACTGATCCCGAGGGGATTCTTCCTTATGGGCGTGTTGTCGGGTTGACAGTCTGGGGGAATTGAAAGACAGGTTAAGCAAGCACTCACGCACACTGCGTCGCGCGCGCTTGTCCTAGTAACCTCCTTTTCGTTCCTGTTTCCACTCGTCTGGCTGTTCTTCAGTGGGCTCACTCTGCCAAGTTAGCTGGTCATCCCGGTGTTCGAGGCACTCTTGCGTCTATTCGCCAGCGCTTTTTGGTGGCCGACTCAGGAGCGTGACACGCGCCGTTTCGTGGCTGCTTGTTCGGACTGCGCGCAGACTAAGTCGGGTAACTCTCCTCCTGCCGGTCGTCTCAGACCGCTCCCCATTCCTTCTCGACCATGGTCTCACATCGCCCTAGACTTCATTACCGGTCTGCCTTTGTCTGCGGGGAAGACTGTGATTCTTACGGTTGTCGATAGGTTCTCTAAGGCGGCATTTCATTCCCCTCGCTAAACTTCCTTCCGCTAAGGAGACGGCACAAATCATCATCGAGAATGTGTTCAGAATTCATGGCCTCCCGTTAGACGCCGTTTCAGACAGAGGCCCGCAATTCACGTCACAGTTTTGGAGGGAGTTCTGTCGTTTGATTGGTGCGTCCGTCAGTCTCTCTTCCGGGTTTCATCCCCAGTCTAACGGTCAAGCAGAGAGGGCCAATCAGACGATTGGTCGCATACTACGCAGCCTTTCTTTCAGAAACCCTGCGTCTTGGGCAGAACAGCTCCCCTGGGCAGAATACGCTCACAACTCGCTTCCTTCGTCTGCTACCGGGTTATCTCCGTTTCAGAGTAGTCTGGGTTACCAGCCTCCTCTGTTCTCTTCCCAGCTTGCCGAGTCCAGCGTTCCCTCCGCTCAAGCGTTTGTCCAACGTTGTGAGCGCACCTGGAGGAGGGTGAGGTCTGCACTTTGCCGTTACAGGGCACAGACTGTGAGAGCCGCCAATAAACGCAGGATTAAGAGTCCTAGGTATTGTTGCGGCCAGAGAGTGTGGCTTTCCACTCGCAACCTTCCTCTTACGACAGCTTCTCGTAAGTTGACTCCAGCGGTTCATTGGTCCGTTCCGTGTCTCCCAGGTCGTCAATCCTGTCGCTGTGCGACTGCTTCTTCGCGACATCTTCGTCGCGTCCATCCTGTCTTCCATGTCTCCTGTGTCAAGCCCTTTCTTCGCACCCCCGTTCGTCTTCCCTCCCCCCTCCCGTCCTTGTCGAGAGCGCACCTATTTACAAGGTACGTAGGATCATGGACATGCGTTCTCGGGGACGGGGTCACCAATACTTAGTGGATTGGGAGGGTTACGGTCCTGAGGAGAGGAGTTGGGTTCCGTCTCGGGGCGTGCTGGACCGTTCACTCATTGATGATTTCCTCCGTTGCCGCCAGGATTCCTCCTCGAGTGCGCCAGGAGGCGCTCGGTGAGTGGGGGGTACTGTCATGTTTTGTCTTAGATTGTCTTGTCATTTTGCTTTTCCTTCTGTTCATTTTCCCCTGCTGGTCTTTTTAGGTTCGTTCCCTTTTTCTCTCTCCTTCCTCTCTCTCTTCTCTCTATCGTTCCGTTCCTGCTCCCAGCTGTTCCTATTCCCCTAATCAATCATTTAGTCTTCCCACACCTGTTCCTTATCTTTTCCCCTGATTAGAGTCCCTATTTCTTCCTTGTTTTCCGTTCCTGTCCCTGTCGGATCCTTGTCTATTGTTCACCGTGCTGTGTCTGTGTATCGCCCTGTCGTGTCGTGTTTCCCTCAGATGCTGCGTGGAGAGCAGGTGTCTGAGTCTGCTAGGTTCAAGTGCCTTCCCGAGGCAACCTGCAGTTCTTGATCGAGTCTCCAGTCTGTTCTCGTCATTACGAGTGGAATTATGTCTTATGTTTGTAGAATTACTTTACTGGATTAAAGACTCTGTTTTCGCCAAGTCGCTTTTGGGTCCTCATTCACCTGCATGACACCTTGAAAGCGGCACTGTAATCCATGGCTTCTGGTTGGGATATGTACGTACGGTCACTGTGGGGACTCTCCGAGTTGGGCATCTCCCGGCGTGGCCCACGCTTGGATTGCGTCCTACCTGACAGGTCGCTCTACCAGGTGGCGTGGCGAGAATCTGTCTCCTCACCACGCGCTCTCACCACTGGTGTCCCCAGGGCTCTGTTCTAGGCCCTCTCCTATTCTCGCTATACACCAAGTCACTTGGCTCTGTCATAACCTCACATGGTCTCTCCTATCATTGCTATGCAGATGACACACAATTAATCTTCTCTTTCCCCTTCTGATGACCAGGTGGCGACCGCATCTCTGCATGTCTGGCAGACATATCAGTGTGGATGACGGATCACCACCTCAAGCTGAACTGCAAGACGGAGCTGCTCTTCCTCCCGGGAAGGACTGCCGTTCCATGATCTCGCCATCACGGTTGACAACTCCATTGTGTCCTCCTCCCAGAGCGCTAAGAACCTTGGCGTGATCCTGGACAACAAACTGTCGTTCTCAACTAACATCAAGGCGGTGGCCCGTTCCTGTAGGTTCATGCTCTACAACATCCGCAGAGTACGACCCTGCCTTACACAGGAAGCGGCGCAGGTCCTAATCCAGGCACTTGTCATCTCCCGTCTGGATTACTGCAACTCGCTGTTGGCTGGGCTCCCTGCCTGTGCCATTAAACCCCTACAACTCATCCAGAACGCCGCAGCCCGTCTAGTGTTCAACCTTCCCAAGTTCTCTCACGTCACCCCGCTCCTCCGCTCTCTCCACTGGCTTCCAGTTGAAGCTCACATCCGCTACAAGACCATGGTGCTTGCCTACGGAGCTGTGAGGGGAACGGCACCTCAGTACCTCCAGGCTCTGATCAGGCCCTACACCCAAATAAGGGCACTGCGTTCATCCACCTCTGGCCTGCTCGCCTCCCTACCACTGAGGAAGTACAGTTCCCGCTCAGCTCAGTCAAAACTGTTCGCTGCTCTGGCTCCCCAATGGTGGAACAAACTCCCTCACGACGCCAGGACAGCGGAGTCAATCACCACCTTCCGGAGACACCTGAAACCCCACCTCTTTAAGGAATACCTAGGATAGGATAAAGTAATCCTTCTCACCCCCTTAAAATATTTAGATGCACTATTGTAAAGTGGTTGTTCCACTGGATGTCATAAGGTGAATGCACCAATTTGTAAGTCGCTCTGGATAAGAGCGTCTGCTAAATGACTTAAATGTAAATGTAAATGTAAAATGACAACGTCGTCGATGCACTTATTTATGCAGCCGATGACTGAGGTGGTATACCCGCAATGCCATTGGATAGCATCCGTGTCATCTAACCACTTCCGTATTGAGCGAGTCACTGGTACTTCCTGCTTTTGTTTTAGCTTGTAAGCAGGAATCAGGAGGATAGAATTATGGTCCGATTAGCCAAATGGAGGGTGGGTGGGGGGAGCTGTGTTTGCATCTCTGTGTGTGGAGTATAGGTGGCTTGTTTTTTTTTTATCCTCTAGTTGCACATGTGACATGCTGGCAGAAATGGGGTGAAACGGATTTAAGTTTGCCTGCCTTAAAGTCCCCGGCCACTAGGAGCGCCACTTCTGGATGAGCATTTTCTTGTTTACTTATGGCCTTTATAGAGTTGGTTGAGTGTGGTCTTAGTGCCAGCATCGGTCTGTGGTGGTAAATAGACAGCTACGAATAATAAAGATGAGAGCTCTCTTGGTAGATCGTGTGGTCTACAGTTTATCATGAGGTACTCTACCTCAGATTAGCAATACCTCGAGACTTCTTTAATATTAGACAATGCGCACCAGCTGTTATTGACAAAAGACACACACCCCCACCCCTCGTCCTACCAGACGTAGCTTCTCTGTTCTGCTGGTGCATGGAAAATTCCGCCAGCTCTATATTATCTGTATTGTCGTTCAGCCACGACTCTGTGAATCATAACATACTACAGTTTTTAATGACCCGTTTGTAGGATAATATTGATCGTCAGTTATTTTCCAATGATTGCACATTAGATAGATAGAACAGATGGCAGTGGGAGTTAACTCGCCGCCTACAAATTCTCAGAAGGCTTTTCTTCAAGCAAATGGCGGGGATTTGGGCATAATCCCTGAAAGCAGTATATCCTTCTCATCGGACTCGTTAAAGGAAAAAGCTTCTTCCAGTTTGAGGTGAGTAATCGCTGTTCTGATGTCCAGAAGTTATTTTCGGTCATAAGAGACAGTAACAGCAACATTATGTACAAAATAAGTAAAAACATAAGTTACAAACAACGCAATAAAAATAAAAAAATAGCACAGTTGGTTAGGAGCATGTAAAACGTCAGACATTCTCTGGCGGCATTTTTAGCCCCGAAGGGGGTGGGGGAGAGGGAGGGAGTGGAAGAGTGAGTTGGAGACCAGGGCATTTGGAGACTTGAGACAACTCCTTGTCTCCTTCTACATATAACGTTATCGTGCTAGCTAGCAATTTGTCTGATTTTGATCAAGGCTCAGGTCAGCATGTGTGAGTGAAGAGGAGACATAAATTACAGCGTTTTTAGAGCCGCTGATCAGAACAACTTACCTTGAGGTATTGTAGAGCAGACCATTGGTTCCCACTTTGGGTTGGGGCCCTCTGTTGTGAGTGGTGTCAAGAATATAGGCTGCATCAAGGGATGACAATTGATACAAATACTATTATCTTTATTTTGTCAATAAATCTAATTGGCCTAAGGAATCACATTATTAAGCTATTTAGTAAGTTCAATGTTTTAACATAAAGGTTTGTCTATGTTTAAACTTACTGTTCGGTAACTGCACAAGCCTATGGTGGATATAGAGCAGTTGTCACCAACCGGGGATCGACTGGTCACCCGTCAAGGCATTCCTAGTCTATTACCAAACATTTCTGTATAAAAGCCAACGATAAAAGCTTGCGCTCCTTACATTTCTTTATTCGTGTTGCGCTGTTGGCAGTTGGTGCACTTAGATTCAGTAGCCCTTGCGCACTGTGTAGGCAATGTTCCCATCTGTGGCTAAATTGGATAGCTCAAATCACCTTGCCTACAGATTCCAGCAAAGTTTGATACTAGCCTGCATGAGATTTAATCACTTTTAAAAAACCATGACCAGAGAGAGCCTGAAGAATACAGCAAAGACCTGCTGTTTTTATGAGTGTGTTCATGTTTTGTTTTTTTACAAAACAAAAAACACACTTCTCCATACTACCACTTGCTGCAGCTGCAATGAATTAGTAACCAAGTGTATCGATAGCCCTGCGTTTTAATTATTATTATCAGCTCATCTTGTCTATTTTAATATCGAGGAATATTTAACTTTCTCTGGTCGTAGGAACAACATGAATTTGTGCATGAGGCACCATGATCTCATTTTGTCATGTTGCTTTCAACTGGGAACTAAAAAAACGAGATCCAACTGGGAAAAACCGATTTGAGCGGTCAACCAACTCGAAATTCCAAGTCAGAAACTCTGACATCTTTCTAGAGCTCCGACTTTCCGACCTGAAGATCACTAATGTCATAGTTTGACCTCGTTTCTTTTGTAGAGTTCCCAGATGTCTTGAAAGCACCATGACCTTCAGATGCAGTTTCCATCAGTCCAGTAAAAATTTAAAAAAAGTGAATTATTTAAATTCATGCTCAGCTGTGCCTTGGAAGTGCTACACCAAATTATATAAATTACTCGTTTGCTAAGTCAAACAACACCGCTGGTTCTGCTCACACTGCCCTACCCTGTGCTCTGACCTCTTTCTCCCCTCTCTCTCCAGATGAAATCCGCACCATGACGGCCGGCCGCCCAACAACCTGCCCGCTCGACCCTATCCCCTCCTCTTCTCCAGACCATTTCCGGAGACCTTCTCCTTACCTCACCCGCTCATCAACTTATCCCTGACCGCTGGCTACGTCCCTTCCGCCTTCAAGAGAGCGAGAGTTGCACCCCTTCTGAAAAAACCTACACTCGATCCCTCCGATGTCAACAACTACAGACCAGTATCCCTTCTTTCTTTTCTCTCCAAAACTCTTGAACGTGCCGTCCTTGGTCAGCTCTCCCGCTATCTCTCTCAGAATGACCTTCTTGATCCAAATCAGTCAGGTTTCAAGACTAGTCATTCAACTGAGACTGCTCTTCTCTGTATCACGGAGGCGCTCCGCACCGCTAAAGCTAACTCTCTCTCCTCTGCTCTCATCCTTCTAGACCTATCGGCTGCCTTCGATACTGTGAACCATCAGATCCTCCTCTCCACCCTCTCCGAGTTGGGCATCTCCGGCGCGGCCCACGCTTGGATTGCGTCCTACCTGACAGGTCGCTCCTACCAGGTGGCGTGGCGAGAATCTGTCTCCTCACCACGCGCTCTCACCACTGGTGTCCCCCAGGGCTCTGTTCTAGGCCCTCTCCTATTCTCGCTATACACCAAGTCACTTGGCTCTGTCATAACCTCACATGGTCTCTCCTATCATTGCTATGCAGACGACACACAATTAATCTTCTCCCTTTCCCCCTTCAGACCAGGTGGCACCCATCTCTGCATGTCTGGCAGACATATCAGTGTGGATGACGGATCACCACCTCATGCTGAACTTCGGCAAGACGGGCTGCTCTTCCTCCGGGGGGGACTGCCCGTTCCATGATCTACGCCATCACGGTTGACAACTCCATTGTGTCCTCCTCCCAGGCGCTAAGAACCTTGGCGTGATCCTGGACAACAAACTGTAGTTCTCAACTAACATCAAGGCGGTGGCCCGTTCCTGTAGGTTCATGCTCTACAACATCCGCAGAGTACGACCCTGCCTCACACAGGGGCGGCGCAGGTCCCTGAAATCCAGGCACTTGTCATCTCCCGTCTAGTTACTGCAGCTACGCTGTTGGCTGGGCTCCCTGCCTGCCATTAAACCCCTACAACTCATCAGAACGCCGCAGCCACGACTAGTGTTCAACCTTTAAGTTCTCTCCACGTCACCCCGCTCCTCCGCTCTCTCCACTGGCTTCCAGTTGAAGCTCGCATCCGCTACAAGACCATGGTGCTTGCCTACGGAGCTGTGAGGGAACGGCACCTCAGTACCTCCAGGCTCTGATCAGGCCCTACACCCAAATAAGGGCACTGCGTTCATCCACCTCTGGCCTGCTCGCCTCCCTACCACTGAGGAAGTACAGTTCCCGCTCAGCTCAGTCAAAACTGTTCGCTGCTCTGGCTCCCCAATGGTGGAACAAACTCCCTCATGACGCCAGGACAGCGGAGTCAATCACCACCTTCCGGAGACACCTGAAACCCCACCTCTTTAAGGAATACCTAGGATAGGATAAAGTAATCCTTCTCACCCCCTCCCCCCTTAAAATATTTAGATGCACTATTGTAAAGTGGTTGTTCCACTGGATGTCATAAGGTGAATGCACCAATTTGTAAGTCGCTCTGGATAAGAGCGTCTGCTAAATGACTTAAATGTAAATGTAAAT
>NW_025753899.1:0-9925 GCF_021184085.1 Oncorhynchus gorbuscha | reverse complement strand
GCTTTTCCCTCTGTTCGTTTTCCCCCTGCTGGTCTTTTTAGGTTCGTTCCCCTTTTTCTCTCTCCCTTCCTCTCTCTCTTCTCTCTATCGTTCCGTTCCTGCTCCCAGCTGTTCCTATTCCCCTAATCAATCATTTAGTCTTCCCACACCTGTTCCCTATCTTTTTCCCTGATTAGAGTCCTATTTCTCCCCTTGTTTTCCGTTTCTGCCCTGTCGGATCCTTGGCTCTGTGTTCACCGTGCTGTGTGTGTGTATCGCCCTGTCAATAGGTGTTTCCCTCAGATGCTGCGTGGTGAGCAGGTGTCTGAAGTCTGCTCGTTCAGAATTGCCTTCCCGAGGCAACCTGCAGTTCATGATCGAGTCTCCAGTCTGTTCTCATTACGAGTGGAATTATGCTTTATGATTGTAGATTTACTTTACTGGATTAAAGACTCTGTTTTCGCCAAGTCGCTTTGGGTCCTCATTCACCTGCATAACAGAAGGATCCGACCAAAGAATGGACCCAGCGACTACAGACGCTCGTAACACTGCCGTCGAGATCCAAGGAGCCATGCTCGGCAGACACGAGCAGGAATTGTCTGCTGCTCGCCATGCCGTGGAGAACCTGGCCGCTCAGGTTTCCGACCTCTCTGGACAGTTCCAGAGTCTTCGTCTCGTGCCACCTGTTACTTCCTGGCCTGCCGAGCCTCCGGAACCTAGGGTTAATAACCCACCTTGCTACTCCGGGCAGCCCACGGAGTGCCGCTCCTTTCTCACCCAGTGTGATATTGTGTTCTCTCTCAACCCAACACATACTCTAGAGAGAGAGCTCGGGTTGCTTACGTCATTTCACTCCTTACTGGCCGGGCTCGAGTGGGGCACAGCTATCTGGGAGGCAGGGCTGATTGTTCAAACAATTACCAGAACTTTAAAGGGAGATGATTCGGGTTTTTGACCGTTCAGTTTTTGGTAGGGAGGCTTCTAGGGCCCTGGCTTCCCTATGCCAAGGTGATCGATCCATAACGGATTACTCTATAGAGTTTCGCACTCTTGCTGCCTCTAGTGACTGGAACGAGCCGGCTGCTCACTCGTTTTCTGGAGGGACTCCACGCAGTGGTCAAAGATGAGATTCTCTCTCGGGAGGTTCCTTCCAGTGTGGACTCTTTGATTGCTCTCGCCATCCGCATAGAACGACGGGTAGATCTTCGTCACCAAGCTCGTGGAAGAGAGCTCGCGTCAATGGTGTTTCCCTGCTCCGCATCGCAACCATCTCCCTCCTCTGGCTCCAGAGACTGAGCCCATGCAGCTGGGAGGTATTCGCATCTCGACTAAGGAGAGGGAACGGAGGATCACCAACCGCCTGTGCCTCTATTGCGGATTTGATGGACATTTTGTCAATTCATGTCCAGTAAAGGCCAGAGCTCATCAGTAAGCGGAGGGCTACTGGTGAGCGCTACTACTCAGGTCTCTTCATCTAGATCCTGTACTACTATGTCGGTCCATCTACGCTGGACCAGTTCGTGCTCATGCAGTGCCTTGATTGACTCTGGGGCTGAGGGTTGTTTCATGGATGAAGCATGGGCTCGGAAACATGACATTCCTTTCAGACAGTTAGACAAGCCTACGCCCATGTTCGCCTTAGATGGTAGTCATCTTCCCAGTATCAGATTTGAGACACTACCTTTAACCCTCACAGTATCTGGTAACCACAGTGAGACTATTTCTTTTTTGATTTTTCGTTCACCTTTTACACCTGTTGTTTTTGGTTCATCCCTGGCTAGTATGTCATAATCCTTCTATTAATTGGTCTAGTAATTCTATCCTATCCTGGAACGTTTCTTGTCATGTGAAGTGTTTAATGTCTGCCATCCCTCCCATTTCTTCTGTCCCCACTTCTCAGGAGGAACCTGGCGATTTGACAGGAGTGCCGGAGGAATATCATGATCTGCGCACGGTCTTCAGTCGGTCCCAGCCAACTCCCTTCCTCCTCACCGGTCGTATGATTGTAGTATTGATCTCCTTCCGGGGGACCACTCCTCCTCGGGGTAGACTATACTCTCTGTCGGCTCCCGAACGTAAGGCTCTCGAGGATTATTTATCTGTGTCTCTTGACGCCGGTACCATAGTGCCTTCTTCCTCTCCGGCCGGGCGGGGTTCTTTTTGTTAAGAAAAGGACGGTACTCTGCGCCCCCTGCGTGGATATCGAGGGCTGAATGACATAACGGTTAAGAATCGTTATCCGCTTCCCCTTATGTCATCAGCCTTGAGATTCTGCAGGAGCCAGGTGCTTTACTAAGTTGGACCTTCAACGCTTACCATCTCGTGCGCATCAGAGAGGGGGACGAGTGAAACGGCGTTTAACACTCCGTTAGGGCATTTTGAGTACGGGTTCTGCCCGTTTGGTCTCGCCAATCGCCAGCTGTTTTTCAGGCATTAGTTAATGATGTTCTGAGAGACATGCTGAACATCTTTGTTTTTGTCTATCTTGTGATATCCTGATTTTTTCACCGTCACTCGAGATTCATGTTCAGCACGTTCGACGTGTTCTACAGCGCCTTTTAGATAATTGTCTCTACGTGAAGGCTGAGAAGTGCTCTTTTCATGTCTCCTCCGTTACTTTTCGGTTCCGTTATTTCCGCTGAAGGCATTCAGATGGATTCCGCTAAGGTCCAAGCTGTCAGTGATTGGCCCGTTCCAAGGTCACGTGTCGAGTTGCAGCGCTTTCTAGGTTTCGCTAATTTCTATCGTGGCGTTTCATTCGTAATTTCGGTCAAGTTGCTGCCCCTCTCACAGCTCTTACTTCTGTCAAGGCGTGTTTTAAGTGGTCCGGTTCCGCCCAGGAGCTTTTGATCTTCTAAAAGAACGTTTTACGTCCGCTCCTATCCTCGTTACTCCTGACGTCACTAGACAATTCATTGTCGAGGTTGGCGCTTCAGAGGTAGGCGTGGGAGCCATTCTATCCCAGCGCTTCCAGTCTGACGATAAGGTTCATCCTTGCGCTTATTTTTCTCATCGCCTGTCGCCATCTGAACGCAACTATGATGTGGGTAACCGTGAACTGCTCGCCATCCGCTAGCCCTAGGCGAATGGCGACAGTGGTTGGAGGGCGACCGTTCCTTTTTGTCGTTTGGACAGACCATAAGAACCTTGAGTACATCCGTTCTGCCAAACGACTTAATGCCCGTCAAGCTCGTTGGGCGTTGTTTTCGCTCGTTTCGAGTTTGTGATTTCTTACCGTCCGGGTAGCAAAAACACCAAGCCTGATGCCTTATCCCGTCTGTTTAGTTCTTCTGTGGCTTCTACTGATCCCGAGGGGATTCTTCCTTATGGGCGTGTTGTCGGGTTGACAGTCTGGGAATTGAAAGACAGGTTAAGCAAGCACTCACGCACACTGCGTCGCCGCGCGCTTGTCCTAGTAACCTCCTTTTTTTTCGTTTCCTGTTTCCACTCGTCTGGCTGTTCTTCAGTGGGCTCACTCTGCCAAGTTAGCTGGTCATCCCGGTGTTCGAGGCACTCTTGCGTCTATTCGCCAGCGCTTTTGGTGGCCGACTCAGGAGCGTGACACGCGCCGTTTCGTGGCTGCTTGTTCGGACTGCGCGCAGACTAAGTCAGGTAACTCTCCTCCTGCCGGTCGTCTCAGACCGCTCCCCATTCCTTCTCGACCATGGTCTCACATCGCCTTAGACTTCATTACCGGTCTGCCTTTGTCTGCGGGAAGACTGTGATTCTGACGGTTGTCGATAGGTTCTCTAAGGCGGCACATTTCATTCCCCTCGCTAAACTTCCTTCCGCTAAGGAGACGGCACAAATCATCATTGAGAATGTGTTCAGAATTCATGGCCTCCCGTTAGACGCCGTTTCAGACAGAGGCCCGCAATTCACGTCACAGTTTTGGAGGGAGTTCTGTCGTTTGATTGGTGCGTCCGTCAGTCTCTCTTCCGGGTTTCATCCCCAGTCTAACGGTCAAGCAGAGGCCAATCAGACGATTGGTCGCATACTACGCAGCCTTTCTTTCAGAAACCCTGCGTCTTGGGCAGAACAGCTCCCTGGGCAGAATACGCTCACAACTCGCTTCCCTTCGTCTGCTACCGGGTTATCTCCGTTTCAGAGTAGTCTGGGTTACCAGCCTCCTCTGTTCTCATCCCAGCTTGCCGAGTCCAGCGTTCCTCCGCTCAAGCGTTTGTCCAACGTTGTGAGCGCACCTGGAGAGGGTGAGGTCTGCACTTTGCGTTACAGGGCACAGACTGTGAGCCGCCAATAAACGTAGGATTAAGAGTCCAAGGTATTGTGCGGCCAGAGAGTGTGGCTTTCCACTCGCAACCTTCCTCTTACGACAGCTTCTCGTAAGTTGACTCCGCGGTTTCATTGGTCCGTTCCGTGTCTCCCAGGTCGTCAATCCTGTCGCTGTGCGACTGCTTCTTCCGCGACATCTTCGTCGCGTCCATCCTGTCTTCCATGTCTCCTGTGTCAAGCCCTTTCTTCGCACCCCGTTCGTCTTCCCTCCCCCCTCCCGTCCTTGTCGAGAGCGCACCTGGCCACAAGGTACGTAGGATCATGGACATGCGTTCTCGGGACGGGGTCACTGTACTTAGTGGATTGGGAGGGTTACGGTCCTGAGGAGAGGAGTTGGGTTCCGTCTCGGGACGTGCTGGACCGTTCACTGATGATTTCCTCCGTTGCCGCCAGGATTCCTCTCGAGTGCGCCAGGAGGCGCCCTCGGTGAGTGGGGGGTACTGTCATGTTTTTGTCTTATTGTCTTGTCATTTTGCTTTTCCCTCTGTTCGTTTTCCCCTGCTGGTCTTTTTAGGTTCGTTCCCCTTTTTCTCTCTCCCTTCCTCTCTCTCTTCTCTCTATCGTTCCGTTCCTGCTCCCAGCTGTTCCTATTCCCCTAATCAATCATTTAGTCTTCCCACACCTGTTCCCTATCTTTTCCCTGATTAGAGTCCCTATTTCTCCCCTTGTTTTCCGTTTCTGCCCTGTCGGATCCTTGTCTATTGTTCACCGTGCTGTGTCTGTGTATCGCCCTGTCGTGTCGTGTTTCCCTCAGATGCTGCGTGGTGAGCAGGTGTCTGAGTCTGCTACGTTCAAGTGCCTTCCCGAGGCAACCTGCAGTTCATGATCGAGTCTCCAGTCTGTTCTCGTCATTACGAGTGGAATTATGCTTTATGATTGTAGATTTACTTTACTGGATTAGACTCTGTTTTCAAATCTTTTGGGTCCTCATTCACCTGCATAACACACTCTATGCAATAGTCCGGGTAACCATTTGGTTACCTGTTCAGACTTAAATAAACTTGGGGGTAAAAACTGTTGAGAAGCCTTTTTTTTTTTTTGTCCTCTTTCTTTTGCCATGCAGTAGAGAACAGTCTATGACTGGGGTGGCTGGGGTCTTTGACAATTTTTAGGGCCTTCCTCTGACACCGCCTGGTGTAGAGGTTTTGGATGGCAGGCAGGCAGCTTTGCCCCAGTGATGTACTGGGCCGTACACTACCCACTGAAAGTGCCTTGCGGCCGGAGGCCGAGCAATTGCCGTACCACGCAGTGATGCAACCGGTCAGGTGCTCTCGATGTTGCAGCTGTAGAACCTTGAGGATCTCAGGACCCATGCCAAATCTTTTACGTTTCCTGAGGGGGAATAGGCTTTGTCGTGCCATGTTCACGAATGTCTTGGTGTGTTTGGACCAATCTAGTTGTTGTTGATGTTGACACCAAGGAATTTGAAGCTCTCAACCTCCTCTACTACAGCCCCGTTGATCAGAATGGGGACGTGCTCGGTGCTCCTTTTCCTGTAGTCCACAATCATCTCCTTAGTCTTGGTTACGTTGAGGGATAGGTTGTTATTCTGGCACCACCCGGCCAGGTCTCTGACCACCTCCCTATAGGCTGTCTCGTCGTTGTCGGTGATCAGGCCCACCACTGTTGTGTCGTCTGCAAACTTAATGATGGTGTTGGAGTCGTGCCTGCCCATGTAGTCGTGGGTGAACAGTACAGGAATACAGGAGGGGACTGAGCACGCAGCATCCAGTTGCAGAGGGAGGTGTTTATTCCCAGGATCCTTAGCTTGGTGATGAGCTTTGTGGGCACTATGGTGTTGAACGCTGAGCTGTAGTCAATGAATAGCATTCTCACATAGGTGTTCCTTTTGTCCAGGTGGGAAAGGGCAGTGTGGAATGCAATGGATATTGCATCATCTGTGGATCTGGTTGGGGGGTATGCAAATTGGACTGGGTCTAGGGTTTCTGGGATAATGGTGGTGATGTGAGCCATTACCAGCCTTTCAAAGCACTTCATGGCTACGGACGTGAGTGCTACGGGTGTGTAGTAGCACTCACGGACTATGGTGGTCTGCTTGAAGCATGTTGGTACTACCGACTCAATCAGGGACATGATGAAAATGTCAGTGAAGACACCTACCAGTTGGTCAGCACATGCCCGGAGCACACGTCCTGGTAATCCGTCTGGCCCCGCAGCCTTGTGTATGTTGACCTGTTTAAAGTTATTTCTCACGTCGGCTACGGAGAGCGTAATCACACAGTCGTCCGGAACAGCTGATGCTCTCATGCATGCCTCAGTGTTGCCTACCTCGAAGCGAGCATAGAAGTGATTTAGCCTGTCTGGTAGGCTCGTGTCACTGGGCATCTCATGGCTGTGCTTCCCTTTGTAGTCTGTAATAGTTTGCAAGCCCTGCCACATAAGATGAGCGTCGAGCTGGTGTAGTATGATTCAATCTTAACCCTGTATTGACACTTTGCATGTTTGATGGTCCGTCGCAGGGCATAGCGGGATTTCTTGTAAGCTTCCGGGTTAGAGTCCTGCACCTTGAAAGCGTCAGCTCTACCCTTTAGCTCAGTGCGACGTTGCCTGTAATCCATGGCTTCTGGTTGGGTATGTACGTACAGTCACTGTGGGGACGACGTCCTCAATGCACTTATTGATAAAGCCAGTGACTGATGTGGTGTATTCCTCAATGCCATCGGAAGAACCCCGGAACATGTTCCAGTCTGTGATAGCAAAGCAGTTCTGTAGTTTATCATCTGATCTTTTTTATTTTTTGACCGAGTCACTTCTTTAATATTTGCTTGTATGCAGGAATCAGGAGGATATAGTTGTGATCGGATTTTACCAAAGGGTGACTTTTTATGCGACTCTGTGTGTGGAATACAGTTGATCTAGAATTTCATTTCCCTCTGTTTGCACACTTAACATGTTGATAGAGATTTGGTAGAACTGATTTAAGTTTCCCTGCATTAAAGTCTCTGGCCACTAGGAGCACCTTCTCTGGGAGAGTGGTTTCCTGTTTGCTTATTTCCTTATACAGCTGACTGAGTACCATCTTAGTGCCAGCATCTGTCTGTGGTGGTAAATAAACAGCCACGAAATGTATAGCTGAAAACTCTCAGGGCAAGTAATGTGGCCTGCAGCATATTCTACTGAGGCGAGCAAAATCGAGAGACTTCCTTAGATTTCGTGCACCAGCTGTTGTTTACAAATATGCACAGACCGCCCGTCTTACCGGAGTGTGCTGTTCCTATCCTGCTGGTGCAGCGTGTATCCTTCTAGCTGAATATCCATATCGTCATTCAGCCACGATTCCGTGAAGCATAGGATATTACAGTTTCTGATGTCCCGTTGGTAGGATATTCGTGATCGTACTGCCTAGTTTATTGTCCAATGATTGCACGTTGGCGAGTAATATTGACGATAACGGCAGCTTTCTACTCGCCTTCTGGGGTTCGACGAGGCATCCGGCTCTTCCTCCTCTGCGCCGCTTCCTTTTTGCGAATAATTGGGATGTCTGACCTGTGGGGTGTTTGGAGAATATCGTGTGAGTCCTGCTTGCTGCTTTTGTTGTTGTTGAAGAAATCTTTGTCTAATCCGAGGTGAGTGATCGCTGTCCTGATATCCAATTTGTAAGTCGCTCTGGATAAGAGCGTCTGCTAAATGACTTAAATGTAAATATCTAGAAGCTCTTTGTCTAATCCGCGGTGAGTGATCACTGTCCTGATATCCAGAAGCTCTTTGTCTAATCCAAGGTGAGTGATCGCTGTCCTGATATCCAGAAGCTCTTTTCTTCTGTAAGATAAGGCGGTGGCCCGTTCCTGTAGGTTCATGCTCTACAACATCCGCAGAGTACGACCCTGCCTCACACAGGAAGCGGAGCAGGTCCTAATCCAGGCACTTGTCATCTCCCGTCAGGATTACTGCAACTAGCTGTTGGCTGGGCTCCCTGCCTGTGCCATTAAACCCCTACAACTCATCCAGAACGCCGCAGCCCGTCTGGTGTTCAACCTTCCCAAGTTCTCTCACGTCACCCCGCTCCTCCGCTCTCTCCACTGGCTTCCAGTTGAAGCTCGCATCCGCTACAAGACCATGGTGCTTGCCTACGGAGCTGTGAGGGGAACGCCACCTCAGTACCTCCAGGCTCTGATCAGGCCCTACACCCAAACAAGGGCACTGCGTTCATCCACCTCTGGCCTGCTCGCCTCCCTACCACTGAGGAAGTACAGTTCCCGCTCAGCCCAGTCTAAACTGTTCGCTGCTCTGGCCCCCCAATGGTGGAACAAACTCCCTCACGACGCCAGGACAGCGGAGTCAATCAACAAACATATTGGTGCGATCAAGACAAGACAAACCACATTAAAATGGGGGACACAGGTGGCTGCCGCTGGCCGTCAATCACCCAGGCTTGGGAGAGGATGGAAATGAGATACTGTGCCTTTTTTTGGAGGGGGGCATGTCAATGCTGTGAGAGTTAGCCAATCAAATCGGAAGCTGGAAGAGTGAGCCTGCACCAATTATATCAGTGACAAACTCTGCGCTCGCCCCCCCCCCTCCCATTCCACTCTCATACCTCTCAGAGCCAGGCTTGCAAATGAGAATTAACATGCATCTAAATGTCAGTTCACTCGCCCCCTAGTGCTGCCTCATTTTGCATCCTTCTAATTAATGTAAAAACATCCCTCATATTTGCCCTACTAAGTAGCCATGGGCTATCTGTACAACTGCATGCACAAAATCGTTACTCTTTTGCCATGTCCTGCTACCTCGCCACAAGCCAACCTCTTGACTCTCTGAGCACACATTCAATACCTTCCCGAGAAGCCAAAGACTAGTATCTAATGACTTGAATAATGTTAAGTCAGATGCACTCATCATTTTCAGGTCCATAGTTCTGAATAGTTTTGTGCAATTCAAAAACATTGGTTTTCTCACAACAATAAACAATAGCAGTTGAATGCGGTTCAAACTCTGATTGTATTGATAAGACGGCAACATTCCTTTTACTTGGCACTGAAGCTAGTAATAAGTTGAATCAGATATGGCACTGAAGCTAGTAATAAGTGGAATCAGATATGGTTCTATTCATTAATGGAAAAAAAGGCAACTGGTTCTAATCATTTGAGCAAAGAAGAAGAGGGAGTATGACTTTAATAGACGATTAGACCCTGAAGTCATACTCTATTTTCTTCTTTGCTCAAATGACTGTTTGATTAGAACCCGTTTCCTTTCAATTCATATTCATTCCTTCTTCTTGTCATGTTGATAGATCCTCAGTGTTGGACAGCAGGCTATGAATTAGCAACAGTGACAGCATTGTTAAACATAAGCACAAAAACTCACATTCAATACAGTATGTATACAATACTATTCGAATGACTATTCGGAAACAGGAATGTCTACACATTGTGATACAGTCTTACTTGTAGGGGGCCGATCTAACGCTTGTCCAGTGAAAACAACAGGAGAATCAGTCAGAGATGATCAAATCAAATCAATTTGATTTGTCACACTCGCCGAATACAACAAGCGTAGACTTTACCATGAAATGCTTTACTTACAAGCCCTTAACCAACAGTGCAGTTCAAGTAGAATAACATATTTACCAAGTAGGCTAAAATAAAAAGTAATATTAAAAAGTAACACAATAAGAATAAGGGCACTGCGT
>NW_025753898.1:0-9926 GCF_021184085.1 Oncorhynchus gorbuscha | reverse complement strand
TTTTCAATAATATTGCTGGAAACAGCACCAGAGACTAGGACATGGGAAACAGCACTACAGAGACTAGGACATGGGTAACACCAGAGACTAGGAGACTAGGACATGGGAAACAGCACTAGAGACTAGAAGACATGGGAAACAGCACCAGAGACTAGACATGGGAAACAGCACCAGAGACTAGGAGACTAGGACATGGAAACACCAGAGACTAGACATGGGAAACCACCAGAGACTAGGACATGGGAAACCACCAGAGACTAGGACATGGGAAACCAGAGACTAGGGAGACTAGGACATGGGAAACAGCACCAGAGGCTAGGAGACTAGGACATGGAAAACCACCAGAGACTAGACATGGGAAACCACCAGAGACTAGGACATAGGAAACCACCAGAGACTAGGACATGGGAAACAGCACCAGAGACTAGGACATGGGAAACAGCACCAGAGACTAGGACATGGGAAACAGCACCAGAGACTAGGACATGGGAAACCACCAGAGACTAGGAGACTAGGACATGGGAAACAGCACCAGAGACTAGGAGACTAGGACATGGGAAACAGCACCAGAGACTAGGACATGGGAAACAGCACCAGAGACTAGGACATGACAAACAGCAACAGAGACTAGGACATGGGAAACAGCACCAGAGACTAGGACATGGGAAACCACCAGAGACTAGGAGACTAGGACATGGGAAACAGCACCAGAGACTAGGAGACTAGGACATGGGAAACCACCAGAGACTAGGACATGGGAAACCACCAGAGACTAGGACATGGAAACCACCAGAGACTAGGACATGGGAAACAGCACCAGAGACTAGGACATGGGAAACAGCACCAGAGACTAGGACATGGGAAACAGCACCAGAGACTAGGACATGGGAAACAGCACCAGAGACTAGGACATGGGAAACCACCAGAGACTAGGAGACTAGGACATGGGAAACAGCACCAGAGACTAGGAGACTAGGACATGGGAAACAGCACCAGAGACTAGGACATGGGAAACAGCACCAGAGACTAGGACATGGGAAACAGCACCAGAGACTAGGACATGGGAAACCACCAGAGACTAGGAGACTAGGACATGGGAAACAGCACCAGAGACTAGGACATGGGAAACAGGAGACTAGGACATGGGAAACAGCACCAGAGACTAGTAGACTAGGACATGGAAACCACCAGAGACTAGGAGACTAGGACATGGGAAACAGCACCAGAGACTAGGAGACTAGGACATGGAAACCACCAGAGACTAGGACATGGGAAACCACCAGAGACTAGGACATGGGAAACCACCAGAGACTAGGACATGGGAAACCACCAGAGACTAGGAGACTAGGACATGGGAAACAGCACCAGAGACTAGGACATGGGAAACAGCACCAGAGACTAGGACATGGGAAACAGCACCAGAGACTAGGACATGGGAAACAGCACCAGAGACTAGGACATGGGAAACCACCAGAGACTAGGAGACTAGGACATGGGAAACAGCACCAGAGACTAGGAGACTAGGACATGGGAAACAGCACCAGAGACTAGGACATGGGAAACAGCACCAGAGACTAGGACATGGGAAACAGCACCAGAGACTAGGACATGGGAAACCACCAGAGACTAGGAGACTAGGACATGGGAAACAGCACCAGACTAGGACATGGGAAACAGCACCAGAGACTAGGACATGGGAAACAGCACCAGAGACTAGGAGACTAGGACATGGGAAACCACCAGAGACTAGGAGACTAGGACATGGGAAACAGCACCAGAGACTAGGAGACTAGGACATGGGAAACCACCAGAGACTAGGACATGGGAAACCACCAGAGACTAGGACATGGGAAACCACCAGAGACTAGGACATGGGAAACCACCAGAGACTAGGAGACTAGGACATGGGAAACAGCACCAGAGACTAGGACATGGGAAACAGCACCAGAGACTAGGACATGGGAAACAGCACCAGAGACTAGGACATGGGAAACCACCAGAGACTAGGAGACTAGGACATGGGAAACAGCACCAGAGACTAGGACATGGGAAACAGCACCAGAGACTAGGACATGGGAAACCACCAGAGACTAGGAGACTAGGACATGGGAAACAGCACCAGAGACTAGGAGACTAGGACATGGGAAACAGCACCAGAGACTAGGACATGGGAAACCACCAGAGACTAGGAGACTAGGACATGGGAAACAGCACCAGAGACTAGGACATGGGAAACAGCACCAGAGACTAGGACATGGGAAACAGCACCAGAGACTAGGACATGGGAAACAGCACCAGAGACTAGGAGACTAGGACATGGGAAACCACCAGAGACTAGGAGACTAGGACATGGGAAACAGCACCAGAGACTAGGAGACTAGGACATGGGAAACCACCAGAGACTAGGACATGGGAAACCACCAGAGACTAGGACATGGGAAACCACCAGAGACTAGGACATGGGAAACCACCAGAGACTAGGACATGGGAAACAACACCAGAGACTAGGACATGGGAAACAGCACCAGAGACTAGGAGACTAGGACATGGGAAACCACCAGAGACTAGGACATGGGGAACAGCACCAGAGACTAGGAGACTAGGACATGGAAACCACCAGAGACTAGGACATGGGAAACCACCAGAGACTAGGACATGGGAAACCACCAGAGCTCCATGGTCATTTCAGGTCACTGTGGTTGTAACCAAGATCTGAAACAGCTGTGTGAAGACTAGGGGGGTTGTTTAGAACAGAAAACAGATTTTGTTATGATAAACAACCCCACAACTATAAAAAAAAAACAAGTGGACAAGACTGGGAGGTTGTTGAAGACCAACTATTAAATCAAATCTAAGTTTATTTGTCACATGCGCCGAATACAACAGGTGTGGACCTCACAGTGAATACCTAGGATAGGATAAGTAATCCTTCTCACCCCCCCCCCCTTTTAAGATTTAGATGCACTATTGTAAAGTGACTGTTCCACTGGATGTCATAAGGTGAATGCACCAATTTGTAAGTCGCTCTGGATAAGAGCGTCTGCTAAATGACTTAAATGTATATGCTTACTTACAGGCTGTGTGTGTGTGTGTGTGTGTGTGTGTGTGTGTGTGTGTGTGTGTGTGTGTGTGTGTGTGTGTGTGTGTGTGTGTGTGTGTGTGTGTGTGTGTGTGTGTGTGTGTGTGTGTGTGTGTGTGTGTGTGTGTGTGTGTGTGTGTGTGTGTGTGTGTGTGTGTGTGTGTGTGTGTGTGTGTGTGTGTGTGTGTGTGTGTGTGTGTGTGTGTGTGTGTGTGTGTGTGTGTGTGTGTGTGTGTGTCTGTGTGTCTGTGTGTGTGTGTGTGTGTGTGTGTGTAGGTAAGTAAAGAAATAAAACAACAATAGAAAGACATTTGAAAAAAGAGTAGCAAGGCTCTATACAGACACCTGTTAGTAGCAAGGCTCTATACAGACACCTGTTAGTAGCAAGGCTCTATACAGACACCTGTTAGTAGCAAGGCTCTATACAGACACATGTTAGTAGCAAGGCTCTATGCAGACACCTGTTAGTAGCAAGGCTCTATACAGACACCTGTTAGTAGCAAGGCTCTATACAGACACATGTTAGTAGCAAGGCTCTATACAGACACATGTTAGTAGCAAGGCTCTATTCAGACACATGTTAGTAGCCAGGCTCTATGCAGACACCTGTTCGTCTAGAGTTGATATGAATGTAATTCTCCTCCCTTACAACAAGGGGACAGGACTGGGAGGTTGTTGAAGACCACAGGAAACTACTACACTTGATACTAATGTATCTGTCTGTCTCTCTTGTTAACCAGGTAACATCATTGGTTCGGGGATATTCATCTCTCCTAAGGGTGTTTTGGAGCACGCTGGTTCGGTGGGTCTGTCCCTCATCGTATGGGTGTGCGGAGGGGGTATCTGCGCCCTGGGGTCCATGTGTTACGCTGAACTGGGCGTCACCATTCCCAAGTCAGGGGGAGACTACTCCTACGTCACGGAGATATTCGGAGGACTGGTGGGGTACGTGTCTATTTTATGTCCACAATCCTGATTTGGGAACAACACAGAAACTTTCCCAGAATTCCCAGTTTTTTTCAGAAATGTCCAGGGCCTGTCTCATAGTAGAAGGGAAGGGCCTCCCGGGTGGCGCTGTACTGCATCACCAGCTGTGCCACCAGAGACTCTGGGTTTGCGCCCAGGCTCTGTCGTAACCGGCCGCGGCTGGGAGGTCCGTGGGGCGACGCACAATTGGCCAAGCGTCGTCCGGGTTAGGGAGGGGTTGGCCGGTAGGGAAATCCTTGTCTCATCGCGCACCAGTGACTCCGGGTTGGATACGCGCTGTGTTAAGAAGCAGTGCGGCTTGGTTGGGTTGTGTATCGGAGGACGCATGACTTTAAACCTTCGTCACTCCCGAGCCCGTACGGGAGTTGTAGCGATGAGACAAGATAGTAGCTATTAACAATTGAAATCGGGGAGAAAAAGGGGGTAAAATTGAAAATATAAAAATAGTAGAAGGGAAGAACTTCATTCCAAAACGTGATATATACAATTTCAGAAATATTGGTAAATTGACATGTGTCACGCCTTGGTCATTGTATCTTGTGTTTTTGTTATATGTTTGGGTAGGCCAGGGTGTGACATGGGTTTCTATGTTGTGTTTCGTATTGGGGTTTGTATTAATTGGGATTGTGTATGATTAGGGGTGTGTCTAGTTAGGCTTGGCTGCCTGAGGCGATTCCCAATTGGAGTCAGGTGATTCTCGTTGTCTCGGATTGGGAACCGTATTTAGGTAGCCTGAGTGCGCGTTGTATTTTGTGGGTGATTGTACCTGTCTCTGTGTTAGTCACCAGATAGGCTGTAATTAGTTTCACGTTCCGTTTGTTGTTTTCTTCTTCGTTATTTCATGTACCGCGATATATCTTCATTAAAAGTCATGAGTAACCTACACGCTGCATTTCGGTCTGACTCTCTTCATACAACAGACGAACAACGTTACAACATGAATTAAAACACATCCAGAGACTATTGTTTCATCTGACCACAACATGGACTAGTGAGAGGACTGGCAGGATTAATCTGACCACAACATGGACTAGTGAGAGGACTGGCAGGATTAATCTGGCCACAACATGGACTAGTGAGAGGACTGGCAGGATTAATCTGACTACAACATGGACTAGTGAGAGGACTGGCAGGATTAATCTGACTACAACATGGACTAGTGAGAGGACTGGCAGGATTAATCTGGCCACAACATGGACTAGTGAGAGGACTGGCAGGATTAATCTGACCACAACATGGACTAGTGAGAGGACTGGCAGGATTAATCTGACTACAACATGGACTAGTGAGAAGACTGGCAGGATTAATCTGACCACAACATGGACTAGTGAGAGGACTGGCAGGATTAATCTGACCACAACATGGACTAGTGAGAGGACTGGCAGGATTAATCTGGCCACAACATGGACTAGTGAGAGGACTGGCAGGATTAATCTGGCCACAACATGGACTAGTGAGAGGACTGGCAGGATTAATCTGACTACAACATGGACTAGTGAGAGGATCTGCAGAGAGGAATGGGAGAAACTCCCCAAATACAGGTCTGCCAAGCTTGTAGCGTCATACCCAAGAAGACTGGAGGCTGTAATCACTGCCAAAGGTGCTTCAACAAAGTACTGAGTAAAGGGTCTGAATACTTATGTAAATGTGATATTTCCGTTTTTGATTTTTTTTAATGAATTTGTTCAAATTTCTAAAAACCTGTTTTTGCTTTGTTATTATGAGGTGTTGTGTGTAAATCCATTTTATAATGAGGCTGTAATGTAACAAAATATGGAAAAAGTCAAGGGGTCTGAATGCTGAATGCACTGTCTACAAAAGGACGAGGTATCACAGGCTCCAACAGGACTAGGTATCACAGGCTCCAACAGGACTAGGTATCACAGGCTCCAACAGGACTAGGTATCACAGGCTCCAACAGGACTAGAGATCACAGGCTCCAACAGGACAAGGTATCACAGGCTCCAACAGGACCAGAGATCACAGGCTCCAACAGGACCAGAGATCACAACCTCCAACAGGACTAGGTATCACAGGCTCCAACAGGATCAGACATCACAGGCTCCAACAGGATCAGACATCACAGGCTCCAACAGGATCAGACATCACTGGCTCCAACAGGACTAGGTATCACAGGCTCCAACAGGACTAGGTATCACAGGCTCCAACAGGACTAGAGATCACAGGCTCCAACAGGACTAGGTATCACAGGCTCCAACAGGACTAGGTATCACAGGCTCCAACAGGACTAGAGATCACAGGCTCCAACAGGACCAGGTATCACAGGCTCCAACAGGACCAGAGATCACAGTCTCCAACAGGACTAGGTATCACAGGCTCCAACAGGACCAGACATCACAGGCTCCAACAGGACTAGGTATCACAGGCTCCAACAGGACCAGACATCACAGGCTCCAACAGGATCAGGTATCACAGGCTCCAACAGGACCAGAGATCACAGGCTCCAACAGGATCAGGTATCACAGGCTCCAACAGGACCAGGTATCACAGGCTCCAACAGGACCAGGTATCACAGGCTCCAACAGGACCAGACATCACAGGCTCCAACAGGATCAGGTATCACAGGCTCCAACAGGACCAGACATCACAGGCTCCAACAGGATCAGGTATCACAGGCTCCAACAGGACCAGAGATCACAGGCTCCAACAGGATCAGGTATCACAGGCTCCAACAGGACCAGAGATCACAGGCTCCAACAGGACCAGAGATCACAGGCTCCAACAGGACCAGGTATCACAGGCTCCAACAGGACCAGGTATCACAGGCTCCAACAGGATCACAGGCTCCAACAGGACCAGAGATCACAGGCTCCAACAGGACCAGGTATCACAGGCTCCAACAGGACCAGAGATCACAGGCTCCAACAGGACCAGAGATCACAGGCTCCAACAGGATCAGGTATCACAGGCTCCAACAGGACTAGGTATCACAGGCTCCAACAGGACCAGAGATCACAGGCTCCAACAGGACCAGGTATCACAGGCTCCAACAGGACCAGAGATCACAGGCTCCAACAGGACCAGGTATCACAGGCTCCAACAGGACAAGGCTCCAACAGGACCAGAGATCACAGGCTCCAACAGGACGAGGTATCACAGGCTCCAACAGGACCAGAGATCACAGGCTCCAACAGGACTAGGTATCACAGGCTCCAACAGGACTAGGTATCACAGGCTCCAACAGGATCACAGGCTCCAACAGGACCAGAGATCACAGGCTCCAACAGGAATAAATATCACAGGCTCCAACAGGACCAGAGATCACAGGCTCCAACAGGACCAGAGATCACAGGCTCCAACAGGATCACAGGCTCCAACAGGACCAGAGATCACAGGCTCCAACAGGATCAGGTTTCACAGGCTCCAACAGGACCAGACATCACAGGCTCCAACAGGATCAGAGATCACAGGCTCCAACAGGATCAGGTATCACAGGCTCCAACAGGATCACAGGCTCCAACAGGACCAGAGATCACAGGCTCCAACAGGACAAGGTATCACAGGCTCCAACAGGACCAGAGATCACAGGCTCCAACAGGACCAGAGATCACAGGCTCCAACAGGACTAGGTATCACAGGCTCCAACAGGATCAGACATCACAGGCTCCAACAGGACTCAGACATCACAGGCTCCAACAGGATCAGACATCACAGGCTCCAACAGGACCAGGTATCACAGGCTCCAACAGGACCAGAGTATCACAGGCTCCAACAGGACTAGAGATCACAGGCTCCAACAGGACCAGGTATCACAGGCTCCAACAGGACTAGGTATCACAGGCTCCAACAGGACCAGAGATCACAGGCTCCAACAGGACCAGAGATCACAGGCTCCAACAGGATCAGAGATCACAGACTCCAACAGGACTAGGTATCACAGGCTCCAACAGGACCAGAGATCACAGACTCCAACAGGACTAGGTATCACAGGCTCCAACAGGACCAGATATCACAGACTCCAACAGGACCAGAGATCACAGGCTCCAACAGGATCAGAGATCACAGACTCCAACAGGACTAGGTATCACAGGCTCCAACAGGACCAGAGTATCACAGACTCCAACAGGACCAGGTATCACAGGCTCCAACAGGACCAGATATCACAGGCTCCAACAGGACCAGAGATCACAGGCTCCAACAGGATCACAGGCTCCAACAGGACCAGGTATCACAGGCTCCAACAGGACCAGAGATCACAGGCTCCAACAGGACCAGAGATCACAGGCTCCAACAGGACCAGAGATCACAGGCTCCAACAGGACCAGAGATCACAGGCTCCAACAGGACCAGAGATCACAGGCTCCAACAGGACCAGGTATCACAGGCTCCAACAGGATCACAGGCTCCAACAGGACCAGAGATCACAGGCTCCAACAGGACCAGGTATCACAGGCTCCAACAGGACCAGACATCACAGGCTCCAACAGGACTAGGTATCACAGGCTCCAACAGGACCAGACATCACAGGCTCCAACAGGATCAGGTATCACAGGCTCCAACAGGACCAGAGATCACAGGCTCCAACAGGATCAGGTATCACAGGCTCCAACAGGACCAGGTATCACAGGCTCCAACAGGACCAGGTATCACAGGCTCCAACAGGACCAGACATCACAGGCTCCAACAGGATCCCGGTATCACAGGCTCCAACAGGACCAGACATCACAGGCTCCAACAGGATCAGGTATCACAGGCTCCAACAGGACCAGAGATCATTTAGGCTCCAACAGGATCAGGTATCACAGGCTCCAACAGGACCAGAGTCCCAGGCTCCAACAGGACCAGAGATCACAGGCTCCAACAGGACCAGGTATCACAGGCTCCAACAGGACCAGGTATCACAGGCTCCAACAGGATCACAGGCTCCAACAGGACCAGAGATCACAGGCTCCAACAGGACCAGGTATCACAGGCTCCAACAGGACCAGAGATCACAGGCTCCAACAGGACCAGAGATCTGTTCAACAGGATCAGGTATCACAGGCTCCAGTCAGGACTAGGTATCACAGGCTCCAACAGGACCAGAGATCACAGGCTCCAACAGGACCAGGTATCACAGACTCCAACAGGACCAGAGATCACAGGCTCCAACAGGACCAGGTATCACAGGCTCCAACAGGACAAGGCTCCAACAGGACCAGAGATCACAGGCTCCAACAGGACTGAGGTATCACAGGCTCCAACAGGACCAGAGATCACAGGCTCCAACAGGACTAGGTATCACAGGCTCCAACAGGACTAGGTATCACAGGCTCCAACAGGATCACAGGCTCCAACAGGACCAGAGATCACAGGCTCCAACAGGAATAAATATCACAGGCTCCAACAGGACCAGAGATCACAGGCTCCAACAGGACCAGAGATCACAGGCTCCAACAGGATCACAGGCTCCAACAGGACCAGAGATCACAGGCTCCAACAGGATCAGGTTTCACAGGCTCCAACAGGACCAGACATCACAGGCTCCAACAGGATCAGAGATCACAGGCTCCAACAGGATCAGGTATCACAGGCTCCAACAGGATCACAGGCTCCAACAGGACCAGAGATCACAGGCTCCAACAGGATCAGAGATCACAGGCTCCAACAGGACCAGAGATCACAGGCTCCAACAGGACTAGGTATCACAGGCTCCAACAGGACTAGGTATCACAGGCTCCAACAGGACTAGGTATCACAGGCTCCAACAGGATCAGAGATCACAGGCTCCAACAGGACCAGAGATCACAGGCTCCAACAGGACTAGGTATCACAGGCTCCAACAGGACTAGGTATCACAGGCTCCAACAGGACTAGGTATCACAGGCTCCAACAGGACCAGAGATCACAGGCTCCAACA
>NW_025753897.1:0-9926 GCF_021184085.1 Oncorhynchus gorbuscha | reverse complement strand
AGAGAGGGAGAGAGTAGGAGAGAGAGACAACGATGGTAAGAGAGGGAGAGAGTAGGAGAGAGAGACAACGATGGTAAGAGAGGGGAGAGAGTAGGGAGAGAGAGACAACGATGGTAAGAGAGGGAGAGAGTAGGGAGAGAGAGACAACAATGGTAAGAGAGGGAGAGAGTAGGAGAGAGAGACAACGATGGTAAGAGAGGGAGAGAGTAGGAGAGAGAGACAACGATGGTAAGAGAGGGAGAGAGAGTAGAGAGAGACAACGATGGTAAGAGAGGGAGAGAGTAGGAGAGAGAGACAACGATGGTAAGAGAGGGAGAGAGTAGGAGAGAGAGACAACGATGGTAAGAGAGAGAGAGACAACGATGGTACGAGAGGGAGGAGAGAGAGACAACAATGGTAAGAGAGGGAGAGAGTAGGGAGAGAGAGACAACGATGGTAAGAGAGGGAGAGCTGGAGAGAGAGACAACGATGGTAAGAGAGGGAGAGAGTAGGGAGAGAGAGACAACGATGGTAAGAGAGGAGAGAGAGGGAGAGAGAGACAACGATGGTAAAGAGGGAGAGAGTAGGAGAGAGAGACAACGCAATGGTAGAGAGAGGGAGAGAGTAGGGAGAGAGAGACAACGATGGTAAGAGAGGAGAGAGTAGGAGAGAGAGACAACGATGGTAAGAGAGGGAGAGAGTAGGGAGAGAGAGACAACGATGGAAGAGAGGGAGAGTAGGGAGAGAGAGACAACGATGGTAAGAGAGAGAGAGAGAGAGAGAGACAACGATGGTAAGAGAGGGAGAGTAGGGAGAGAGAGACAACGATGGTACGAGAGGGAGAGAGTAGGAGAGAGAGAGACAACGATGGTAAGAGAGGGAGAGAGAGAGGAGAGAGAGACAACGATGGCAGAGAGGGGAGAGAGAGGAGAGAGAGACAACGATGGTAAGAGAGGGAGAGAGTAGGAGGAGAGAGAGACAACGATGGTAGAGAGGGAGAGAGTAGGGAGAGAGAGACAACGATGGTAAGAGAGGGAGAGAGTAGGGAGAGAGAGACAACGATGGTAAGAGAGGGAGAGAGTAGGAGAGAGAGACAACGATGGTAAGAGAGGGAGAGAGTAGGAGAGAGAGACAACGATGGAGAGGGAAAGTAGGAGAGAGAGACAACGATGAGCGAGAGGAGAAAGTAGGAGAGACAACGATGGTAGAGAGGGAGAGAGAGGAGGAGACAAGTGAGGAAGTAGGAGAGAGAGACAACGATGGTAAAGAGGGAGAGAGTAGGAGAGAGAGAGACAACGATGGTAAAGAGAGGGAGAGAGTAGGAGAGAGAGACAACGATGGTAAGAGAGGGAGAGAGTAGGAGAGAGAGACAACGATGGTAAGAGAGGGAGAGAGAGGAGAGAGAGACAACGATGGTAAGAGAGGGAGAGAGTAGAGAGAGAGACAACGATGGTAAGAGAGGGAGAGATGGTAAGAGAGGGAGAGAGGAGAGACAACGATGGTAAGAGAGGGAGAGAGTAGGAGAGAGAGACAACGATGGTAAGAGAGGGAGAGAGTGAGGGAGAGAGAGACAACGATGGTAAGAGAGGGAGACAACGATGGTAAGAGAGGAGAGAGAGACAACGATGGTAAGAGAGGGAGAGTAGGGAGAGAGAGACAACGATGGTAGAGAGGAGAGAGTAGGAGAGAGAGACAACGATGGTAAAGAGGGAGAGAGTAGGAGAGAGAGACAACGATGGTAAGAGAGGGGAGAGAGTAGGAGAGAGAGACAACGATGGTAAGAGAGGGAGAGAGTAGGAGAGAGAGACAACGATGGTAAAGAGAGGGAGAGAGTAGAGAGAGAGACAACGATGGTAAGAGAGGGAGAGAGTAGGGAGAGAGAGACAACGATGGTAAGAGAGGGAGAGAGTAGGAGAGAGAGACAACGATGGTAAGAGAGGGAGAGAGTAGGAGAGAGAGACAACGATGGTAAGAGAGGGAGAGAGTAGGAGAGAGAGACAACGATGGTAAGAGAGGGAGAGAGTAGGAGAGAGAGACAACGATGGTAAGAGAGGGAGAGAGTAGGAGAGAGAGACAACGATGGTAAGAGAGGGAGAGAGGGGGAGAGAGAGACAACGATGGTACGAGAGGGAGAGAGTAGGAGAGAGAGACAACGATGGTAAGAGAGAGGAAGAGTAGGAGAGAGAGACAACGATGGTAGAGGGAGGAGGAGAGAGAGACAACGATGGTAAGAGAGGGAGAGAGAGGAGAGAGACAACGATGGTAAGAGAGGGAGAGAGAGAGAGAGAGACAACGATGGTAAGAGAGGGAGAGAGTAGGAGAGAGAGACAACGATGGTAAGAGAGGAGAGAGTAGGAGAGAGAGACAACGATGGTAAGAGAGGGAGAGAGTAGGAGAGAGAGAGACAACGATGGTAAGAGAGGGAGAGAGTAGGAGAGAGAGACAACGATGGTAAGAGAGGGAGAGAGTAGGAGAGAGAGACAACGATGGTAAGAGAGAGGGAGAGAGTAGGAGAGAGAGACAACGATGGTAAGAGAGGGAGAGAGTAGGAGAGAGACAACGATGGTAAGAGAGGGAGAGAGTAGGAGAGAGAGACAACGATGGTACGAGAGGGAGAGAGTAGGAGAGAGAGACAACGATGGTAAGAGAGAGGAGAGACAAGTGGCACAAAGGGAGAGAGAGGGAGAGAGAGACAACGATGGTAAGAGGGAGAGAGTAGGAGAGAGAGACAACGATGGTAAGAGAGGGAGAGAGTAGGGGAGAGAGAGACAACGATGGTAAGAGAGGGAGAGAGTAGGAGAGAGAGACAACGATGGTAAGAGAGGGAGAGAGTAGGGAGAGAGAGACAACGATGGTAAGAGAGGAGAGAGTAGGAGAGAGAGACAACGATGGTAAGAGAGGAGAGAGTAGGAGAGAGAGACAACGATGGTAAGAGAGAGAGAGAGTAGAGAGAGAGAGACAACGATGGTAAGAGAGGGAGAGTAGGAGAGAGAGACAACGATGGTAAGAGGGGAGAGAGTAGAGAGAGAGACAACGAGTAGAGGAGAGAGAGACAACGATGGTAAGAGAGGGAGAGTAGGAGAGAGAGACAACGATGGTAGAGAGGAGAGAGTAGGAGAGAGAGACAACGATGGTAAGAGAGGGGAGAGAGTAGGGAGAGAGAGACAACGATGGTAAGAGAGGAGAGAGTAGGAGAGAGAGACAACGATGGTAAGAGAGGGAGAGAGTAGGAGAGAGAGACAACGATGGTAAGAGAGGAGAGAGTAGGAGAGAGAGACAACGATGGTAAGAGAGGGAGAGAGTAGGAGAGAGAGAGACAAGGATGGTAAGAGGGGAGAGAGTAGGAGAGAGAGACAACGATGGTAAGAGAGGGGAGAGAGTAGGAGAGAGAGACAACGATGGTAAGAGAGGGAGAGAGTAGGAGAGAGAGACAACGATGGTAAGAGAGGGAGAGAGTAGGAGAGAGAGACAACGATGGTAAGAGAGGGAGAGAGTAGGAGAGAGAGACAACGATGGTAAGAGAGGGAGAGAGTAGGAGAGAGAGACAACGATGTAGAGGGAGAGAGAGAGGGAGAGAGTAGGAGAGAGAGACAACGATGGTACGAGAGGGAGAGAGTAGGAGAGAGAGACAACGATGGTACGAGAGGGAGAGAGTAGGAGAGAGAGACAACGATGGTACGAGGGAGAGAGTAGGAGAGAGAGACAACGATGGTAAGAGAGGGAGAGAGTAGGAGAGAGAGACAACGATGGTAAGAGAGGGAGAGAGTAGGAGAGAGAGACAACGATGGTAAGAGAGGGAGAGAGTAGGAGAGAGAGACAACGATGGTAAGAGAGGGAGAGAGTAGGAGAGAGAGACAACGATGGTAAGAGAGGGAGAGAGTAGGAGAGAGAGACAACAATGGTAAGAGAGGGAGAGAGTAGGAGAGAGAGACAACGATGGTAAGAGAGGGAGAGAGTAGGAGAGAGAGACAACGATGGTAAGAGAGGGGAGAGAGTAGAGAGAGAGACAACGATGGTAAGAGAGGAGATAGTGGGATAATGAGAGAGAGAGACCTATACTGTATGTATTGGGTGAAATACCTCAGTGTTCCGTCACTGCAGCAAGATTTGTAACCTGTTGCCACAAGAAAAGGACAACCAGTGAAGAACAAACACCATTGTAAATACAACCCATATTTATGCTTATTATTTTTTCCATTACTCTAACTACTTGCACATAATATGACATTTGAAATGTCTTTATTCTTTGGAACTTTTGTGAGTGTAATGGTTACTGCCAATAAAACTCTTGAATTCAAATTGAATTGAGACAGACAGACAGACAGACAGACAGACAGACAGACAGACAGACAGACAGACAGACAGACAGACAGACAGACAGACAGACAGACAGACAGACAGACAGACAGACAGACAGACAGACAGACAGACAGACAGACAGACAGACAGACAGACAGACAGACGGAGGGAGAGAAAACAGACAAGGACGGTAAAATATAGCTTTAGAGTTTAGATTAACTTGGATTTTTCGGCAAGGACATGTACAGGATACTGCAGTGACAAATGGTTTGATGAAGAGTGTAAAAACCTAAGAAAGACATTGAGAAACCTATCCAACCAAAAACACAGAGACCCAGAAAACCTGAGCCTACGCCTTCGCTATGGTGAATCACTTAAACAATACAGAAATACACTACGGAAAAGAAGGAGCAGCTCAATGTAATTGAAGAATGCATGTGACTCACCACCTGGATTCCGTCTTATGTAGCAACATTTGAGTTTCTGTTTTTACGTTGGATAAAAGTAGAGACTCAGAGCTACAAAATGGTATATCATACACTGCATTTGAGGAAACAATGGGAAAGTAATTCTACTTTGAAAGATGATCAACTTGCAAACTCACTTTTGAGAAAACCGTCTTTCCATGTTTTGGAACTACTACTGGAGCCCTTCTTCCTCCAACTATTCAGCATTGTTCCCACCTGTCACGACTTCTGCCGAAGTTGGTCCCTCTCCTTGTTTGGGTGGTGGTCGACGTCACCGACCTTCTAGCCATCGCCGATCCACTTTTCATTGGTTTTGTCTTGTCTTCCATCACACTTGGTTCCAATTCCATCATTACAGATTGGGTATTTAACCCTCTGCCCCCCCCCATGTCCTTGTCTGTAATTGTTTGTTGCAGTGCTTGTGAACAGTATGCTGGTATGTACCGGGTTTTGTTTGACCCGTTTATATTATTATTCAGTTTACAGTGGTTTATGTTTTTTAAACACATCTGTTGTAAATCAGTTTCCCCTCTCCTGTGCCTGACTTCTCTGCCGCCAGAAGCATCGCATTACATAATTACGGACCAATACTATGGAGTCAGCAGGAGCAGGTACCCCGGTATTAGGGGTGGAGGAGCGTCCGGGAGCATGCAGCAATGCTCCAACGCCTTGGCACCGCCATGGACAATAGACCGCTGGGAGAGACAGGGAGTTCTTCCATTGCCTCCACCAGCACAAACGGGTCTCCGCTGAGCCACTCTTCATCCTGGTCCCAGTGAGATTTGTCTCTCCCTGCCCCAGGAATATGGTGGAAGGCTACGAACTGCCAGGGGTTCCTTCTCCAACTGGACCTATACCTGGCAACCTTCCATCCGTCCTCATCTATTTTTTGTGAAGTGTATTGACTATCGAGGTCTGAACCAGATCTCTGTGAGGTATAGTTACCCGCTACCACTCATAGCCACAGCGATTGAGTCAATGCACGGGGTGCGCTTCTTCACCAAACTAGATCTCAGGAGCGCTTACAACCTGGTGCGTATCCGAGAGGGAGACGATTGGAAGACGGCTTTCAGTACCAACTCGGGGCACTATGAGTACCTTGTCATGCCGTACGGGTTGATGAATGCGCCATCGGTCTTCCAAGTCTTTGTAGATGAGATTTTCAGGGTGTAGTGGTGTATATTGATGACATTCTGATGTACTCCGCTACACGCGCCGAGCATGTGTCCCTGGTGCACAGGGTGCTTGGTCGCCTGTTGGAGCATGACCTGTACATCAAGGCTGAGAAACGCTTGTTCTTCCAGCAATCCGTCTCCTTCCTAGGGTATCCCATTTCCACCTTAGGGGTGGAGATGGTGAGTGACCGCATTTCAGCCTTGCGTAATTGGCTGACTCTCACCACGGTTTTGGTCAGGTAGCGACTCCCATTACCTCACTGCTGAAGGGGGCCCGGTGCGTTTGCAGGGGTCGGCTGAGGGCTCTGTTTGCCTCGGCTCCCATGCTGGCCCATCCAGATCCCTCTTTGGCATTCATAGTGAAGGTGGACGCGTCCAAGGCTGGGATAAGAGCAGTGCTCTCTCAGCGCTCGGGTACGCCACCGAAGAAGCTCAGCCCGGTGGAGTGAAACTATGACGTGGGGGACCGGGAGCTGTTACCTGTCATCAAGTCCTTGAAGGCGTGGAGACATAGGCTTGAGGGGGCTAGACAACCTTTTCTCATCTGGACTGACCACTGCAATCTGGAGTACATCCAGGCACCGAGGAGACGGAACCCTCGCCAGGCAAGGTGGGCCATGTTTTTCAACCGTTTTGTGTTTACCCTTCCCTACAGACCAGGCTCCCAGAATGTAAAGACAGATGCATTGTCCAGGCTGTATGACACAGAGGAGCGGCCTATTGATCCCACTCCCATACTCCCTGACTCCTGCCTCCTGCCTGGTGACGCCGGTAGTGTTGGAGCTGGACGCGGACATAGAGCAGGCGTTACATGGAGAGCCTGCTCCCGTCCAGTGTTCCGCTGAGTTTCTGTATGTCCCGTCTGCTGTTCGTGACCGGTTGATCTATTGGGCCCACACGTCACCCTCCTCTGGTCCTGCTGGGATCGGTCGGACAGTGTGCTGTTTGGACGGGAGGTACTGGTGACCTACCTTGGCTAAGGACTTGAGGGTTTATGTTTCCTCCTGCTCGGTGTGCTCCAAGTGTAAGGCTCCTAGGCACCTGCCCAGAGGTAAGCTACACCCCTCCTTACCCATTCCACAGCGGCCTTGGTCGCACCTGTCGGTGGATATTCTGACTGATCTTCCACTCTCACAGGGTAACACCGTGATCTTTGTCGTTGTTGATCGTTTCTCTAAGTCCTGTCATCTCCTCCCTCTGCCCGGTCTCCCTACAGCCCTACAGACTGCGGAGGCCTTGTTTACACACGTCTTCCGGCACTACAGGTTGCCTGAGGATAAAGTGTCTGATCGGGGTCCCCAGTTCACGTCTAGGGTCTGGAAGGCGTTCATGGAACATCTGTGGGTCTCGATCAGCCTTACTTCAGGGTTTCACCCCAAGAGTAATGGGCAGATGGAGAGAGTGAACCAGGATGTGGGTAGGTTTCTGCGGTCCTATTGCCATGACCGGCCGAAAGAGAGAGCAGCTCACTGAACATTACTCGCCCTAGTCAGATTGTCCATTAGTAAATTCAGAGCATTTTCACGTTCAGTGGATGCTCTGTCCAATAAGTAGGGTTGTTCCGAAAGCTCTGTAGCTCACAACTACAGTCAAGCACCCAAGTTATTAATCTACCCATCGTTTCCGATTTTTTTAAATGTTTTACAGCGAAAACACAACATATATTTATGTTAGATGACCACCAAATTCAAAAACACACACAGTGATTTTTCACAGTTACAAAAGCATAAAAAGAGATAAAATGATTCACAAACCTTTGATTATTTCCATCAGATGACACTCATAGGACATCATGTTATACATGTATTGTGTGTTTTGTTCGATAATGTGCATATATGTATAAAAAAAATCTCAGTTTACATTGGCGCGTTACGTGCAGTAATGTTTTGATTCCAAAACTTCCGGTGATTTTGCAGAAATACTCACAATAAACATTGATAAAAGATGCAAGTGTTATTCACAGAATTAAAGATAAACGTATCCTCTATGCAACCACTGTGTCAGATTTTTTTTTTTTACTTTACGGAAAATAATAATCTGAGAACGGCGCTCAGAACCCAAAGAAATAGCCGCCATTTTGGAGTCAACAGAAGCTACAAAAAACAGTATAAATATTCACTTACCTTTGAATCTTCATCAGAAGGCAGTTCCAGCAATCCCAGTTCGACAATAAATGACTGATTTGTTCCATAAAGTTCCAAAAAGCCCATAATTTAGCTACTTGTTGTTAGCTTGTCCAGCCCAGCATTCAAACCTCAAAAAGCACGAGCAATTCCTCCAGACAAAAACTAAAAACGTTTCGTTACAGGTCGTAAAAACAAGTCAAATGATGTATGCAGTCCATATTTAGGATGTTTTAAACATTAATCAGCAATAAGGTTCCTACCGGAGAATTTCATTGTCTGAAGAAAGACATTGGAACGCAAGAACTCTCTCTCATGACCGCGCGCAATGAGACCGAGGCTTTCTGCCAAACCATCCACTCAATGAGCTATTATGAGCCCCACCTTTATAGTAGAACCATACAACCAGCATCTAAAGATGGTGACATCTTGTGGAAGCCCTAGGAAGTGCATGCTCATCCATATCTAAGATGGACATCCAATGGCACTGTTTCCTAAATTGAGTTCCCACTTCCTGTTTGGATTTCTTCTCAGGATTTTGTCTGCCATATGACTTCTGTTATACTCACAGACATAATTCAAACAGTTTTAGAGACTTCAGAGTGTTTTCTATCCACCAGTAATAATAATATGCATATATTCCCATCTGGGAAAGAGTAGTAGGCAGTTTACTCTGGGCACGCCTTTCATCCAAAAGTGAAAATGCTGGCCCCTCGCCCCAACAGGTTTTAACTGGCTAACATTGGCTATCCACTTCCAGAGACATAATGAGTGAACACCCCACTCTGACCATTTTAGTTGCCCTTGCAGAGCTGGTTAGGCATTTTTCATGTTATCCAGAGCGTTGGTGACTGGAACTGTGCTGCTGGCAACAATTGAAATATGCTTTGTTGCCGATGTTTACTGTCACCGGTAATATTCAATGAGTGTCGATGGTTCAAAAATTCATCAGTTATTCGGCGATCTTGCACACTAAGACGAGAGTCTTTTGTTAAGAAATGTAGCTAGATAGCTAGCTAGGTAAACAATGAATCCCAACGCTGCTATATGGCACACCAATCCAAACTAATCTCTCGGCATGTGCAGCCCACTCATTATCTATGCAAATCATGGCAGGTGTGAAGGTTGCTGCCTTTTTCTGTGGCTAAACCAACTAGGCTCGTAATTTAACCATTTTATTCGTATTTACAGATGGAATACACGTTTTATATGAATTAAGGCACATGAAATTTCACATGTTCGAGAAGGCATTTCTGCCATTAAAACACATTCTGATAAAAATAATATTTTTTACATTCATACAGCTCTAATGTGAAGTTAGGACTTGCGACATACGCATAGTTTCCTGAATCGGGTTACACATAGACTCTAACCACTTCTGGGAAATCTATCTATCCAAAACGGAGATGTATGGGTAATCACTTCTCCAATATTTCTATAACAAAGAACAAACAGCGAAAACATATACATAATCAAATACAAATCTTAGAATCAACTATTAAAGACTACCAGGACCCACTGGATTCTTCAATTACATTGAATGAACTACAGGACAAAATACAAACCCTCCAGACCAAAAATCCTGTGGTATTGTATGGTACCCTCAATTCAATTGTAAAATATACAAACCACACATTCCAATTGGCTATACTTAAAATATTGAACATGCCCAGCCCATGTCCAGCGTCAGGTAGCCTACTGGTTAGAGTGTGGGGCCAGTAACCGAAAAGTTGCTAGATCGAATCGCCCAACTGACATCGTAAAAATCTGTTGTTCTGCCCCTGAACAAGGCAGTCAACCCATTGTTCCCCAGTAGGCCGTCATTGTAAATAAGATTTTTTTCTTAACTGTCTTGCCTAGTTAAATAAAGGTTAAATAAATTT
>NW_025753896.1:0-9931 GCF_021184085.1 Oncorhynchus gorbuscha | reverse complement strand
AGCTCTAGTTATATGGTAAGCTCTCGTTATATGGTGAGCTCTCGTTATATGGTGAGCTCTAGTTATATGTCCTGTTATATGGTGAGCTCTAGTTATATGGTGAGCCCGAGTTATATGTCCAGTTATATGGTGAGCTCTAGTTACATGGTGAGCTCTAGTTATATGTCCTGTTAAATGGTGAGCTCTAGTTATATGGTGAGCTCTAGTTATATGGTGAGCTCTAGTTATATGTCCTGTTATATGGTGAGCTCTAGTTATATGGTGAGCTCTAGTTATATGTCCTGTTATATGGTGAGCTCTAGTTATATGGTGAGCTCTAGTCATATGTCCTGTTATATGGTGAGCTCTAGTTATATGGTGAGCTCTAGTCATATGTCCTGTTATATGGTGAGCTCTAGTTATATGTCCAGTTATATGGTGAGCTCTAGTTATATGTCCAGTTATATGGTGAGCTCTAGTTATATAGTGAGCTCTTGTTATATGGTGAGCTCTAGTTATATGTCCTGTTATATGGTGAGCTCTAGTTATATGTCCAGTTATATGGTGAGCCCTAGTTATATGTCCAGTTATATGGTGAGCTCTAGTTATATGGTGAGCTCCAGTTATATGGTGAGCTCCAGTTATATGGTGAGCTCTAGTTATATGGTGAGCTCCAGTTATATGGTGAGCTCTAGTTATATGGTGAGCTCCAGTTATATGGTGAGCTCCAGTTATATGGTGAGCTCCAGTTATATGGCGAGCTCCAGTTATATGGCGAGCTCCAGTTATATGGTGAGCTCCAGTTATATGGTGAGCTCCAGTTATATGGTGAGCTCCAGGTATTCCTCTAGGATTTTGCCTGTGCTTAGCTCTATTCTGTTCATTTGTATCTTTAAAAAACGTCCTAGTCCCTGTAGATGACAAGCATACCCATAACATGATGCAGCCATCAACATGCTTGAAAGTATGAAGAGTGGTACTCAGTGATGTGTTGCATTTGCCCCAAACATAACACATTGTATTCAGGACATGAACTTAATTTCTTTGCAACAATTTTTGCAGTTTGATTTTAGTGCCTTATTTCAAAACAGGATTCATGTTTTGGAATATTTTTATTCTGTACAGGCTTCCTTCTTTTCACTCGGTCATGTAGGTTAGTATTGTGGAGTAACTACAATGTTGTTGATCCATCCTCAGTTTTCTCCTATCACAACCAATAAACTGAGCAGTTTCCTTCCTCTCCGGCAACTGAGTTAGGAAGGACGCCTGTATATTTGTAGTGACTGGGGTGTATTGATACCATCCTCCAAAGTGTAATTAATAACTTCACCAAGCTCAAAGGGATATTCAATGTCTGCTGTTTATATTTTTACCCATCTATCAATAGCTGCCCTTTGTGAGGCATTGGAAAACCTCCCTGGTCTTTGTGGTTGAATCTGTGTTTGAAATTCACTGCTTCGATTGAGGGACCTTACAGATCATTGTATGTGTGGGGTACAGAGATGAGGGACCTTACAGATCATTGTATGTGTGGGGTACAGAGATGAGGTAGTCATTCAAACATCATGTTAAACACTATTATTGCACACAGAGTGAGTCCTTGCAACTTATTATGTGACTTGAGCAAATGTTTCCTCCTGAACTTATGTCGGCTTGTCATAACAAAAGGTGTTGAATACTTACTGACCGAAGACATAAGCTTTTAATTTTTTTACGAGTAAAATTTTTCCCAAAAACATCATTCCACTTTGACATTATGAGGTGTTGTATGTAGGCCAGTGACACATCTCAGTTTAATCCATTTTTAAATTCAGGCTGTAACAATAACGGGGTGTGAATACTTTCTGAAGACACACACACACACACGCACACACACCGCACACGCACACGCACACACACACACCACACACACGTCACACACACACACACACCACACACACACACGGTCAGCTCAAAGCCGCCCACAGCGTCATGAGCTCCATCAGCAGCAGATTTAGAACGGACAATTAATTTGTTTATGCAACAAATGTCAGAGCAAAGTATCACACCGATTCATTCTGTAATCAAACCGGTTCCTGTATAGTATCACACAGATTCATTCTGTAATCAAACCGGTTCCTGTATAGTATCGCACCGATACATTCTGTAATCAAACCGGTTCCTGTATAGTATCGCACCGATTCATTCTGTAATCAAACCGGTTCCTGTATAGTATCGCACCGATACATTCTGTAATCAAACCGGTTCCTGTATAGTATCGCACCGATCCCGAAATGCACCGATACATTCTGTAATCAAACCGGTATAGTATAGATACATGTGTCTAGATACGTATTCAATTATCGTGAAGGGAACGATCCACATCCCTAGACATCACTGGTCCGTCAGTGGATCAGGGGGTGTTGTTTTTGGATCAGCTGTCCAGTACGTAATAATAAGAACATCTTCCAGAATGACCCATTTGAGGTAGAAAGGAGTTGGACAGAAAAGGCAGAGATGATTTGATTTCTCCAGTTTTAATCCGTTAGGATGAGCATACTAACGTTACCATGTAAAGCTGTCGTCTTCCTCCTTGTTGTAGTTGTTTTTAAATGTTAAAAACATACATTGTGCAATCAAGTGAAGCCGCTCTGAACCTAAAACCATCCCAGAAAGTGTTCTTTAGTTGGAGAAAGGATGATTAGCACCAGTGGAACAGAGTGGTCCGTACCGTAGAGACATGATAGTGCTTACTAATACATGGACAGCATGGACAGTATGAAACAGACAGGGATAGGATGTGTCCAGTGGACAGTAACAGGACAGGGGACAGGATGTGTCCAGTGGACAGTAACAGGACAGGGGACAGGATGTGTCCAGTGGCAGTGTGATTAGGACAGGATGTGTCCAGACAGTAAAACAGAAACAGGACAGGGGACAGGATGTGTCCAGTGGAGAGTAACATGGACAGGGGATAGGATGTGTCCAGTGGACAGTAAAACAGAAACAGGACAGGGGACAGGATGTGTCCAGTGGACAGTAACAGGACAGGGGACAGGATGTGTCCAGTGGACAGTAAAACAGAAACAGGACAGGGGACAGGATGTGTCCAGTGGACAGTAAAACAGAAACAGGACAGGGGACAGGATGTGTCCAGTGGACAGAACAGGACAGGGGACAGGATGTGTCCAGTGGACAGTAAAACAGAAACAGGACAGGGGACAGGATGTGTCCAGTGGAGAGTAACAGGACAGGGGACAGGATGTGTCCAGTGGAGAGTAACAGGACAGGGGACAGGATGTGTCTATAGTTACACTGGTCCAGGATATACAATACTGTTCATCACCCTGACAGCTATAGTTACACTGGACCAGGATATACAACACTGTTCATCACCCTGACAGCTATAGTTACACTGGGACCAGGATATACAACACTGTTCATCACCCTGACAGCCAGTAGTTACACTGGTCCAGGATATACAACACTGTTCATCACCCTGACAGCTATAGTTACACTGGACCAGGATATACAACACTGTTCATCACCATGACAGCTATAGTTACACTTTGACCAGGATATACAACACTGTGTTACACTGGTCCAGGATATACAACACTGTTCATCACCCTGACAGCTATAGTTACACTGGGACCAGGATATACAACACTGTTCATCACCCTGACAGCTATAGTTACACTGGACCAGGATATACAAATACTGTTACACTGGACCAGGATATACAACACTGTTACACTGGACCAGGATATACAACACTGTTACACTGACCAGGATATACAACACTGTTCAGCACCCAGCTATAGTTACACTGACCAGGATATACAACACTGTTAGTTACCAGGATATACAACACTGTGTTACACTGGTCCAGGATATACAACACTGTGTTACACTGGTCCAGGATATACAACACTGTTCATCACCCTGACAGCTATAGTTACACTGGTCCAGGATATAACACTGTGTTACACTGGTCCAGGATATACAACACTGTTCATCACCCTGACAGCTATAGTTACACCCAGGATATACAAATACTGTTCATCACCCTGACAGCCATAGTTACACTCCAGGAGGCAACACTGTTCATCACCCTGACAGCTATAGTTACACTGGACCAGGATATACAACACTGTTCATCACTCTGACAGCTATAGTTACACTGGTCCAGGATATAAACACTGTGTTACACTGGTCCAGGATATACAACACTGTTCATCACCCTGACAGTTATAGTTACACTGACCAGGGATATACAACACTGTTTACACTGGCCCAGGATATACAACACTGTGTTACACTCCAGGATATACAACACTGTTCATCACCGCAGCTATAGTTACACTGGTCCAGGATATACAACACTGTTCATCAGCTATAGTTACACTGACAGCTATAGTTACACGGACCAGGATATACAACACTGTTCATCACCCTGACAGCTATAGTTACACTGGACCAGGATATACAACACTGTTACACTGACCAGGATATACACACTGTGTTACACTGGTCCAGGATATACAACACTGTTCATCACCCTGACAGCTATAGTTACACTGGTCCAGGATATACAACACTGTGTTACACTGGTCCAGGATATACAACACTGTTCATCACCTGACAGCTATAGTTACCCAGGATATACAACACTGTTCATCACCCTGACAGCTATAGTTACACTGGACCAGGATATAAACACTGTTCATCACCCTGACAGCTATAGTTACACTGGACCAGGATATACAACACTGTTCATCACTCTGACAGCTATAGTTACACTGGTCCAGGATATACAACACTGTGTTACACTGGTCCAGGATATACAACACTGTTCATCACCCTGACAGTTATAGTTACACTGGACCAGGATATACAACACTGTGTTACACTGACCAGGATATACAACACTGTGTTACACTGGACCAGGATATACAACACTGTTCATCACCCTGACAGCTATAGTGGTCCAGGATATACAACACTGTTCCTCACCCTGACCAGGAGGATATACAACACTGTTACACTGGACCAGGATATACAACACTGTTCATCACTCCTGACAGCTATAGTTACACTGGACCAGGATATACAACACTGTTCCTCACCCTGACAGCTATAGTTACACTGGACCAGGATATACAACACTGTTACACTGGACCAGGATATACAACACTGTTCATCACCCTGACAGCTATAGTTACACTGGACCAGGATATACAACACTGTGTTACACTGGTCCAGGATATACAACACTGTTCATCACCCTGACAGCTATAGTTACACTGGACCAGGATATACAACACTGTTCATCACCCTGACAGCTATAGTTACACTGGACCAGGATATACAACACTGTGTTACACTGGACCAGGATATACAACACTGTTCATCACCCTGACAGCTATAGTTACACTGGACCAGGATATACAACACTGTGTTACACTGGTCCAGGATATACAACACTGTTCATCACCCTGACAGCTATAGTTACACTGGACCAGGATATACAACACTGTTCATCACCCTGACAGCTATAGTTACACTGGACCAGGATATACAACACTGTTCATCACCCTGACAGCTATAGTTACACTGGTCCAGGATATACAACACTGTGTTACACTGGTCCAGGATATACAACACTGTTCATCACCCTGACAGCTATAGTTACACTGGACCAGGATATACAACACTGTTCATCACTCTGACAGCTATAGTTACACTGGTCCAGGATATACAACACTGTGTTACACTGGACCAGGATATACAACACTGTGTTACACTGGTCCAGGATATACAACACTGTTCATCACCCTGACAGCTATAGTTACACTGGTCCAGGATATACAACACTGTTCATCACCATGACAGCTATAGTTACACTGGACCAGGATATACAACACTGTGTTACACTGGACCAGGATATACAACACTGTTCATCACCCTGACAGTTATAGTTACACTGGACCAGGATATACAACACTGTGTCCAATTTGTAAGTCGCTCTGATAAGAGCGTCTGCTAAATGACTTAAATGTAAATGTAAATGTAAATGTGTTACACTGGACCAGGATATACAACACTGTGTTACACTGGTCCAGGATATACAACACTGTTCATCACCCTGACAGCTATAGTTACACTGGTCCAGGATATACAACACTGTTACACTGGACCAGGATATACAACACTGTTCATCACTCTGACAGCTATAGTTACACTGGTCCAGGATATACAACACTGTGTTACACTGGTCCAGGATATACAACACTGTTCATCACCCTGACAGCTATAGTTACACTGGACCAGGATATACAACACTGTGTTACACTGGACCAGGATATACAACACTGTTCATCACCCTGACAGCTATAGTTACACTGGTCCAGGATATACAACACTGTTACACTGGACCAGGATATACAACACTGTTCATCACTCTGACAGCTATAGTTACACTGGTCCAGGATATACAACACTGTGTTACACTGGTCCAGGATATACAACACTGTTCATCACCCTGACAGCTATAGTTACACTGGACCAGGATATACAACACTGTGTTACACTGGACCAGGATATACAACACTGTTCATCACCCTCACTCTGACCAGGATATACAACACTGTGTTACACTGGACCAGGATATACAACACTGTTCATCACTCTGACAGCTATAGTTACACTGGTCCAGGATATACAACACTGTTACACTGGACCAGGATATACAACACTGTGTTACACTGGACCAGGATATACAACACTGTTCATCACCCTGACAGCTATAGTTACACTGGTCCAGGATATACAACACTGTGTTACACTGGACCAGGATATACAACACTGTGTTACACTGGACCAGGATATACAACACTGTTCATCACCCTGACAGCTATAGTTACACTGGACCAGGATATACAACACTGTTACACTGGACCAGGATATACAACACTGTGTTACACTGGACCAGGATATACAACACTGTGTTACACTGGACCAGGATATACAACACTGTTTATGGATCTAACATATCAATGTTAGTCTGCTTTATAGAAACATGGTGCTGTTGACCCCAATATAGTGAGGGGGGAGGTCTGAGAGATCACTGCGGTTCTGTTTGTGTCTGTTCTGAAAGCACTCAGGATTAGAGGCAGTGAGAGCAGCTGGACTTAATCTGCACCGGCACAGAGGCAGCTGTCACTCACAAAGAGACAGAGAGACAGACATAAAGACCGACACAAAGACAGAGACAGAGAGACACAGAGACAGACAGACAGAGACAGCCACAGAGAGAGAGACAGACAGAGAGACAGACATAAAGACCGACACAAAGACAGAGACAGAGAGACACAGAGACAGACAGAGACAAAGAAAGAGAGAGAGACAGACAGACAGAGACAGCCACAGAGAGAGAGACAGACAGAGAGAGACAGACAGACAGACCAGAAATCCTTTCACCAGTGGCACAGCTAGCTAACCCTAATCTGAGTTAAGCAACTCAGAGGCCACTCATAGGTACCTAGGTAATGGTCCCATCATCCTCTCTGATCACCAGTAATAGGTTTTAAACCTACCTTGTCTCCTCTATCCACTTAGACTAATACACGCTGATATACCACTACTATACCACTACTATATCGCTGATATACTGATATACCACTACTATACCACTATACTCAATTACTATATCAGCTGATATACTGATATACCAATTACTATACCACTACTATACCGCTGATATACCACTACTATACCGCTGATATACCACTACTATACCGCTGATATAATACCACTATACCGCTGATATACCACTACTGTACCACTACTATACCGCTTTCGATATACTACCAATATACCCCATGATATACCACTACTATACCACTACTATACCACTGATATACCACTACTATACCGTCGGATATACCACTACTATACCACCACTATACCGCTACTATACCACTACTATACCGCTGATATACCACTACTATACCGCTGATATACCACTACTATACCGCTGATATACCACTACTATACCGCTGATATACCACTACTATACCGCTGATATACCACTACTATACCACTACTATACCACTGATATACCACTACTATACCGCTGATATACCACTACTATACCACTGATATACCACTACTATACCACTACTATACCGCTACTATACCACTACTATACCGCTGATATACCACTACTATACCGCTGATATACCACTACTATACCACTACTATACCGCTGATATACCACTACTATACCACTACTATACCGCTACTATACCACTACTATACCGCTGATATACCGCTGATATACTGATATACCACTACTATACCGCTACTATACCACTACTATATCGCTGATATACTGATATACCACTACTATACCGCTGATATACCACTACTATACCACTACTATACCGCTGATATACCACTACTATACCACTACTATACCGCTACTATACCACTACTATACCGCTGATATACCGCTGATATACTGATATACCACTACTATACGCTACTATATACTATATCGCTGATATACTGATATACCACTACTATACCACTACTATACCGCTACTATACCACTGATATACCACTGATATACCACTACTATACCGCTGATATACCACTACTATACCGCTGATATACCACTACTATACCGCTGATATACCACTACTATACCGCTGATATACCACTACTATACCGCTGATATACCACTACTATACCACTACTATACCGCTGATATACCGCTGATATACCACTGATATACCACTACTATACCACTACTATACCACTACTATACCGCTGATATACCACTACTATACCGCTGATATACCACTACTATACCACTACTATACCGCTGATATACCACTACTATACCGCTGATATACCACTACTATACCACTGATATACCACTACTATACCGCTGATATACTACTTCATTATACCACTACTATACCGCTGACTATACCACTCACTATACCGCTGATATACCGCTGATATACTGATATACCACTACTATACCGCTACTATACCACTACTATATCGCTGATATACTGATATACCACTACTATACCGCTGATATACCACTACTATACCGCTGATATACCACTACTATACCACTACTATACCGCTACTATACCACTACTATACCGCTGATATACCGCTGATATACTGATATACCACTACTATACCGCTACTATACCACTACTATATCGCTGATATACTGATATACCACTACTATACCGCTGATATACCACATACTATACCGCTGATATACCACTGTATATACCACTACTATACCGCTGATATACCACTACTATACCGCTGATATACCACTTACTGATATACCACTGATATACCACTACTATACCGCTGATATAACATTACTACTATACCGCTGATATACCACTACTATACCACTACTATACCGCTGATATACCGCTGACTATACCACTGATATACCACTACTATACCACTGACTATACCACTACTATACCGCTGATATACCACTCTATACCGCTGATATACCACTTACTATACCACTACTATACCGCTGATATACCACTACTATATCGCTGATATACCACATATACCGCTGATATACCACTGATATACCACTACTATACCGCTGACTATACCACTACTATACCGCTGATATACCACTATACGCTGATATCCACTACTATACCGCTACTATACCACTACATATACCGCTGATATACCGCTACTATACCGCTGACTATACCACTGATATACCACTGATTATACCACTACTATACCGCTGATATAACTGATATACCACTACTATACCGCTGACTATACCACTACTATACCGCTGATATACCACTATACCACTGATATACCACTACTATACCGCTGATATACCACTACTATACCGCTGATATACCACTACTATACGCTGATATACCACTACTATACA
>NW_025753895.1:0-9933 GCF_021184085.1 Oncorhynchus gorbuscha | reverse complement strand
ATGATGCTCTTTTCTGTTTGAATTAGTAGCGGACAGTAAGGGATCTACACATTAATGCTGGCGAGGAGAACAAATGTAGTATAAGCCGCAAGACAAGTGAAGACAAATGTGATCACTTATGACTTGGATTTTTTTTGGGGGGGAGTCCAACCAAGCAATCAGGGTAGGTTCCTGTATGATGGTTATTTTAGCATTCTCAAATATGTTACGTTAAGTGTTAGTGCAAATATCATGCATGAACTTTTCTTTGTCAACTAATGTCTCAGGAACAACCGCCCCGCACACCACCTGTGTACTGTCCGCTGGTCAGTCAGCTGAGAGGAAGGTACACAGATGGAGAGTGGCGCATGGCAGAATTTGAAAGTGAGTAGTCCTACGAAGACATGGACTGACTGCAACAATATTCTACATTTGATCCTTTTTTCAAGGATTTTGAAGCATATAGCCATTGCTAACAGACCACACTGTCACCTCAGATGCAGCTGCAAATCGGTGTTGGACTGAAAGAGATGCATAAGTCGTCAGAGACCCCAGATGGAGCAAAGGAACGGAACATACAAAAGAAGACTGCATCGCCAGAGACGGGTTACTTTATAAATGTGAACCAATCCATACATTTTAAAAACAGTACTGAGTTTTTAAAAGTTGACACTTGCACTTTTATTTTGATTTTTTTTTAGCTTTGAGATTCAAGTGTTCAAGACAGTCGGTCAAAAGAACTCTGCTGAAAGGAAGCATTGATTTGTGGGGTCAACTGAAGACATCATGTCTGATGTGGCGACAGACCCAGAGGACCCCGATGCCTTTTAATAACTTCCCCACCCTGGCGCTCCCCTGTGTTTGAGGACCTGATTGCATCAGCAGACCGAAGAAGAAGGGCCAAGCTCGCTTATGCAGAGAAAGGGGGGGTGTCACACTGGCGGTCAGGATCTCTAGTGTTAACACCCCATTATTCCCCTTATCTAAAACTTGGTGGAAAAACAGCTATTGAGAGTTCAGAGATAAGTTATTTTTGGGTACGGAAGTGGCTTCAGAGGTGTAAGGATCATTAGGAGTCTGAAACTAGGGTATTTGGTGCAGTGTGTCCTGCAGGGCAGGGTTGTGCGGTATCCAGGTCCACCTTCACACCGTTTCTGCACCATACCGTGATATACAGTATTACCGGCAGTGCACACAAGGGGTGCTAGTTCTTTCCCAATGTAAAAAAAGTAATTTGAAATCATATAATTTTGACGCACAAAACAAATTTAGGTAGCAGGGATCTTGATCCAGGAGGTATTGACTATCTGCTATAACCAAGAAGCTTGAACTTGCAAGCCAGCCACTTAGCAAGTTAGCAAACCAAATGCATAGCTGGCTCCCTGAGTTGGATAATTTATGTTATAAGCAGTGGCGTAGCACCCCGTCAAGCCTTCTGTAGGGCGATAGTTAAAAACACAGCCACCGTGTTCTAAACAGAGAGGAAAATAAGCCCCTGAATAAATAAGTCTATAAACGAGTCAAAATGGAGCTGAGAAACAACTTGATTCAAAGCAACAATGTCTGGGTCTGCCCCAGGGTGAAGGAGGAACACTCACAGCTAGGCCTCATTATTATTATTAGACATCTGATCCAGCAATAGTGTTGTCTTACTCAACATTGAAACAATGCTATTAGTACTCCCAGGCTATAGGGGGCGCTGTCAGAACTCAGGTATCTTGCCGTCGTACTGTGGTGGCGGAGTGATTGGTTCAATGGTCACCTTCGCATCAGTAGGGTTGCGAATGTTAAAACGAAAGTCCTTCAGATGGAGTTTCTCAGACTTGATTCTGCGTACCCTGTTGGGCCGTAGTATCCGGCTGGCCCGGCCTACACTGTGGGGGTTGGCTGCAGCGGCGGGCTGGGGCTCAGGAGTGGGACTGCTAGGATGAGCCTCCTTAACTGGGGCAGCACTTGGTCCCTCCCCCTCGTTTTCCACAGCACAGATGAGGTCCTCGTAGGAAGGCAGCTGGGAGTTGCTCTGGCGTAAGTTGCTCTGGCGGATGGGGAACTGGCCACTGGTGACCGCCTCCTCATAGCTGGGCACGTTGTAGACTGGGACTGGCTCATCTAAACTGCAAAACAATGTACAGGGACACCGATTTTAAATAAGTAACATGTCACATTTGTGCCATCATTTACATTTCATGTTTTTTTAAGGATACTAGAAATGCCTAAAATAGCTAAGTACTGCTTCTTACATGATCATAATCTACAAAACAGCAAGGACAATAAGAAGTTTTGTATTGCCATGTTTTCTATTGTTGTTAACCTCATGAACGAGAGACAATTGTAATGCAGGAAGTTGTACATACAACAACTAGTCAAACTGTCCCGTTGTGGCAAAAAGCTTTGCAGCATCTCAGAGGTCAATATTTGTTTGTTTCTCTCATGGATATGTATTCCTTAATTACTACTGGTATGTAATGACATTTGGAGCTAGTTTTGCAGGTGGAAATGTTGCATGTGTAGCTCCTTTAACTAGCTTGGAGTAGGAGAGACTAGATAACTGGTGCTTTAATGGAACTGTGTCAATCAAAAGGGACAATTTGGAACATACAGGAACATTATCAGGAACATATTCATTTCAGGCATCACCCTGGGAACTACAGTGAGCTCCAAAAGTATTGGGACAGTCAATTTTTGTTGTTTTAGCTCTGTACTCCAACACGTTGGATTTGAAATGATACAATGCCTGAGGTTAAAGTGCAGACTGCCAGCTTTAATTTGAGGGTATTTTCATCCATATCGGGTGAACCGTTTCGATATTACAGCACTTTTTGTACATAGTCCCCCCCATGTGTTTTAAAAACATTCTATTCTTATTTACAATAAAAGGTGACTGCAACATTACACAATACATTATTTACCATTCATTTCGGCACAGAATAATCTCAAATACAACAAAAACAAAAAGTAAATGCATCCAACAAGTTTGTAGTCACAAGCTTAATGTATTCATTGTGTGCTATGAAACATGAGACCAAATACTTAACTTTTTACTAAAATTCCCAATACTTTTGGAGCTCACTGTAAGTCATATATGAGTTTATAGTGAAAACAAAGCCTCCGAATCCCTTCTTGGATGATTCAAATCAATCACTGTTAAGACATTGATTATCTAAATCGATTGAAGCACTCACTTCTCTCCTGCCTCCCCAGCCACATGGTCCACGAAGCGGACTCCTACGGCCTGTGTCTCTTGTCTTCTCTGGTGCTTCCTCCGCTTGTTCCTCACCCCCAGGAAGATAGACAGCAGCAGCATGGCCAGCCCTGCCCCCACCAGCACATAGGCTATTGATAAGGTCTTCACTGCTTCCTTGTCTTCCTCGCCATCCCCATCCTCACCATGGTCTGCTGGCACTGTTATACTGGAGTTGCCTGGAGTCTTGGTTGTCTGGGTAGCATCCCCGGGAACCATTGACCACACAATCATGATGATGCCCAGGGCTATGAGTCCCACCCCAAGGGCACACAGGGCATACGAGGAGCCCGACCGGCTGACCCCATGGCTGGAGCTGGCTGGAACACCACTGGTACACATCCCCCCCACCCGACACTGTAGACTGGGGAGAGGAGACTTGTCCTAACCTGCAGTGTGGGAGAAAGGGGGGTGGTTTGCACATTTAGTCAGGAGCAGGGGCATAGCAGTACAATAAAACCGGCAAAGGGCTAGACTAGCTGAAATCAGATGACAATGAACAACTTCCTGGGATAGACACAATGTGGCTGGGAACGGGGCCAGAGCCAAAGCAGTTCAAGGAGGTTTACATTAACCCGTGTTTTCGTTCTTCACAAACACATTTTTACATAATAAAGAGCTGCTGGAATAGTGCCAACCAACGAGAGCTGAATGATTATGTGAATGTGCCATTCATTGACCAAAAAGCACCTGGACAAAATGTAGGTGTAGGTTTAGAGACTATTGCAGTCAAGTTCTAGGAAATCTTCCTCCAGACTAGAACGTTTGAATAAAGGCTAGCCCTGCTGTTTAAAATGTATTGTTGGAGGTTAAATACTTCACTCTGTGAATGTTGGTATTTCCAGCGACAATATATTACCCAGTCAAAGTCCTGTATGTTTATTTGATGGTCTAGTCCTCCTAAATCATGCTAAACCAACATTACACCCCTAGGTTGCGTAATCAGGTTTTATTACTACAGCATAACAAACAGAGCATTGTTAACTTCGGGCACTTCCACTTGTTTCTCTCCAGTTTACAGGCAGCTAGAACGTGTCACAGCGTAATTTTCAGGAAGAACAATTTACAACGTAGCTCAGTTGGTAGAGCATGGCGCATGCAACTCTAGGCAGTGGGTTCAATTCCCCGGGAGCACCCGTACATACATGTTTGCACGCACGACTAAGTTACCGAGAAAAGCGTCTGCTAAAATTGCATATATTATAAGGACATTCCATTATGACAGCTTCAAAATGACACTCGTTAAATAGTGATATACCTCCATCTCATCCTATGAATCATTGTTAATGTGGCAAATACAGAGTTTTTGCCTCTGCCCTCACCACCGGAAACCTCTTTCTCAAAGCTAAGGCTGTCATGCAGGTGAAAGAGGACCCAAAAGCGACTTGGCGAAAACAGAGTCTTTAATCCAGTAAAGTAAATACAAACAAAAACACAACTTTCACTCGATATGACGAGGACAAACTGGAGACTCGAACTTGAACAGCAGGTGAACAGCAGGTTGCCTCGGGAAGGCACTTGAACCAGACAGACTCAGACACCTGCTCACCACGCAGCATCTGAGGAAAACACGACACGACAGGGCGATACACAAACACAGCACGGTGAATACTAAACAAGGAACCGACAGGACAGGAACGGAACACAAAGGAAGAAATAGGGACTCTAATCAGGGGAAAGGATCGGGAACAGGTGTGGGAAGACTAAATGATTGATTAGGGAATAGGAACAGCTGGGAGCAGGAACGGAACGATAGAGAGAAGAGAGAGCGAGAGAGTGAGAGAGGGAGGGGGAGAGAGAGGATAGAAAGGGAGGGAAAGAACCTAATAAGACCAGCAGAGGGAAACGAATAGAATGGGAAGCACAGGGACAAGACAAGATAATAAATGACAAAACATGACAGTACCCCCACTCACCGGCGCCTCCTGGCGCACTCGAGGAGGATCACAAGCGGCAACGGAGGAAATCATCGATGAGTGAACGGTCCAGCACGTCGAGATTTGAACCCAACTCCTCTCCTCAGGACCGTAACCCTCCCAATCCACTAAGTGATATTTGGTGACCCCCCGTCCCCGAGAACGCATGTCCATGATCTTATGTACCTTGTAAATAGGTGCGCTCTCGACAAGGACGGGGGGGGAGGGGAAGACGAACGGGGGTGCGAAGAAAGGGCTTGACACAGGAGACATGGAAGACAGGATGGACGCGACGAAGATGTCGCGGGAAGAAGCAGTCGCACAGCGACAGGATTGACGACCTGGGAGACACGGGAGCGGACCAATGAACGCGGAGTCAACTTACGAGAAGCTGTCGTAAGAGGAAGGTTGCGGTGGAAAGCCACACTCTCTGGCCGCAACAATACCTTGGACTCTTAATCCTGCGTTTATTGGCGGCTCTCACAGTCTGTGCCCTGTAACGGCAAAGTGCAGACCTCACCCTCCTCCAGGTGCGCTCACAACGTTGGACAAACGCTGAGCGGAGGGAACGCTGGACTCGGCAAGCTGGGATGAGAACAGAGGAGGCTGGTAACCCAGACTACTCTGAAACGGAGATAACCCGGTAGCAGACGAAGGAAGCGAACTGTGAGCGTATTCTGCCCAGGGGGAGCTGTTCTGCCCAAGACGCAGGGTTTCTGAAAGAAAGGCTGCGTAGTATGCGACCAATCGTCTGATTGGCCCTCTCTGCTTGACCGTTAGACTGGGATGAAACCCGGAAGAGAGACTGACGGACGCACCAATCAAACGACAGAACTCCCCTCAAAACTGTGACGTGAATTATGGGCCTCTGTCTGAAACGGCGTCTAACGGGAGGCCATGAATTCTGGAATACATTCTCGATAATGATTTGTGCCGTCTCCTTAGCGGAAGGAAGTTTAGCGAGGGAATGAAATGTGCCGCCTTAGAGAACCTATCGACAACCGTAAGAATCACAGTCTTCCCCGCAGACAAAGGCAGACCGGTAATGAAGTCTAGGGCATGTGAGACCATGGTCGAAGGAATGGGGAGCGGTCTGAGACGACCGGCAGGAGGAGAGTTACCCGACCCAGTCTGCGCGCAGTCCGAACAAGCAGCCACGAAACGGCGCGTGTCACGCTCCTGAGTCGGCCACCAAAAGCGCTGGCGAATAGACGCAAGAGTGCCTCGAACACCGGGATGACCAGCTAACTTGGCAGAGTGAGCCCACTGAAGAACAGCCAGACGAAAGTGGAAACAGGAACGAAAAGGGAGGTTACTAGGACAAGCGCGCGCGACGCAGTGTGCGTGAGTGCTTGCTTAACCTGTCTTTCAATTCCCAGACTGTTAACCCCGACAACACGCCCATAAGGAAGAATCCCTCGGGATCAGTAGAAGCCACAGAAGAACTAAACAGACGGGATAAGGCATCAGGCTTGGTGTTCTTGCTACCCGGACGGTAAGAAATCACAAACTCGAAACGAGCGAAAAACAACGCCCAACGAGCTTGACGGGCATTAAGTCGTTTGGCAGAACGGATGTACTCAAGGTTCTTATGGTCTGTCCAAACGACAAAAGGAACGGTCGCCCCCTCCAACCACTGTCGCCATTCGCCTAGGGCTAAGAGGATGGCGAGCAGTTCACGGTTACCCACATCATAGTTGCGCTCAGATGGCGACAGGCGATGAGAAAAATAAGCGCAAGGATGAACCTTATCGTCAGACTGGAAGCGCTGGGATAGAATGGCTCCCACGCCTACCTCACAAGCGCCAACCTCGACAATGAATTGTCTAGTACGTCAGGAGTAACGAGGATAGGAGCGGACGTAAAACGTTCTTTTTAGAAGATCAAAAGCTCCCTGGGGCGGAACCGGACCACTTAAAACACGTCTTGACAGAAGTAAGAGCTGTGAGAGGGGGCAGCAACTTGACCGAAATTACGAATGAGAAACGCCGATAGAAATTAGCGAAACCTAAAAGCGCTGCAACTCGACACGTGACCTTGAACGGGCCAATCACTGACAGCTTGGACCTTAGCGGAATCCATCTGAATGCCTTCAGCGGAAATAACGGAACCGAGAAAAGTAACGGAGGAGACATGAAAAGAGCACTTCTCAGACTTTACGTAGAGACAATTCTCTAAAAGGCGCTGTAGGACACGTCGAACGTGCTGAACATGAATCTCGAGTGACGGAGAAAAAAATCAGGATATCGTCAAGATAGACAAAAACAAAGATGTTCAGCATGTCTCTCAGAACATCATTAACTAATGCCTGAAAAACAGCTGGCGCATTGGCGAGACCAAACGGCAGAACCCGGTACTCAAAATGCCCTAACGGAGTGTTAAACGCCGTTTCCACTCGTCCCCCTCTCTGATGCGCACGAGATGGTAAGCGTTACGAAGGTCCAACTTAGTAAAGCACCTGGCTCCCTGCAGAATCTCGAAGGCTGATGACATAAGGGAAGCGGATAACGATTCTTAACCGTTATGTCATTCAGCCCTCGATAATCCACGCAGGGGCGCAGGGAGTACCGTCCTTCTTCTTAACAAAGAACCCGCCCCGGCCGGAGAGGAAGAAGGCACTATGGTACCGGCGTCAAGAGACACAGACAAATAATCCTCGAGAGCCTTACGTTCGGGAGCCGACAGAGTATAGTCTACCCCGAGAAGGAGTGGTCCCCGGAAGGAGATCAATACTACAATCATACGACCGGTGAGGAGGAAGGGAGTTGGCTCGGGACCGACTGAAGACCGTGCGCAGATCATGATATTCCTCCGGCACTCCTGTCAAATCGCCAGGTTCCTCCTGAGAAGTAGGGACAGAAGAAACGGGAGGGATGGCAGACATTAAACACTTCACATGACAAGAAACGTTCCAGGATAGGATAGAATTACTAGACCAATTAATAGAAGGATTATGACATACTAGCCAGGGATGACCCAAAACAACAGGTGTAAACGGTGAACGAAAAATCAAAAAGAAATAGTCTCACTGTGGTTACCAGATACTGTGAGGGTTAAAGGTAGTGTCTCAAATCTGATACTGGGAAGATGACTACCATCTAAGGCGAACATGGGCGTAGGCTTCTCTAACTCTCTGAAAGGAATGTCATGTTTCCGAACCCATGCTCCCCCCATGAAACAACCCTCAGCCCCAGAGTCTATCAAGGCACTACATGTAGCACCCGAACCGGTCCAGCGTAGATGGACCGACAAAGTAGTACAGGATTTTGATGGAGAGACTTGAGTAGTTGCGCTCACCTGTAGCCCTCCGCTTACAGATGAGCTCTGGCCTTTACTGGACATGAATTAACAAAATGTCCAGCAACTCCGCAATAGAGGCACAGGCGGTTGGTGATCCTCCGTTCCCTCTCCTTAGTCGAGATGCGAATCCCCTCCCAGCTGCATGGGCTCAGACTCTGAGCCAGAGGAGGGAGATGGTTGCGATGCGGAGCAGGGAAACACCGTTGATGCGAGCTCTCTTCCACGAGCCCGGTGACGAAGATCTACCCGTCGTTCTATGCGGATGGCGAGAGCAATCAAAGAGTCCACATCTGAAGGAACCTCCCGGGAGAGAATCTCATCCTTAACCACTGCGTGGAGTCCCTCCAGAAAACGAGCGAGCAGCGCCGGCTCGTTCCACTCACTAGAGGCAGCAAGAGTGCGAAACTCAATAGAATAATCCGTTATGGACCGTTCACCTTGGCATAAGGAAGCCAGGGCCCTAGAAGCCTCCCTACCAAAAACTGAACGGTCAAAAACCCGAATCATCTCCTCTTTAAGTTCTGGAACTTGTTAGAGCAATCAGCCCTTTGCCTCCCCAGATAGCTGTGCCCCATTCTCGAGCCCGGCCAGTAAGGAGTGAAATGGCGTAAGCAACCCGAGCTCTCTCTAGAGTATGTGTTGGGTTGGAGAGAGAACACAATCTCACACTGCGTGAGAAAGGAGCGGCACTCAGTGGGCTGCCCGGAGTAGCAAGGTGGGTTATTAACCCTAGGTTCTGGAGGCTCGACAGGCCAGGAAGTAACAGGTGGCACGAGACGTGGACTCTGGAACTGTCCAGAGAGGTCGGAAACCTGAGCGGCCAGGTTCTCCACGGCATGGCGAGCAGCAGACAATTCCTGCTCGTGTCTGCCGAGCATGGCTCCTTGGATCTCGGGCAGTGTGGCGTCTGAAGTCGCTGGGTCCATTCCTTGGTCGGTTCCTTCTGTCATGCAGGTGAAAGAGGACCCAAAAGCGACTTGGCGAAAAACAGAGTCTTTAATCCAGTAAAGTAAATACAAACAAAAAAACACAACTTTCACTCGATATGACGAGGACAAACTGGAGACTCGAACTTGAACAGCAGGTGAACAGCAGGTTGCCTCGGAAGGCACTTGAACCAGACAGACTCAGACACCTGCTCACCACGCAGCATCTGAGGAAAAACACGACACGACAGGGCGATACACAAACACAGCACGGTGAATACTAAACAAGGAACCGACAGGACAGGAACGGAACACAAAGGAAGAAATAGGGACTCTAATCAGGGGAAAGGATCGGGAACAGGTGTGGGAAGACTAAATGATTGATTAGGGGAATAGGAACAGCTGGGAGCAGGAACGGAACGATAGAGAGAAGAGAGAGCGAGAGAGTGAGAGAGGGAGGGGAGAGAGAGGGATAGAAAGAGGGAAAGAACCTAATAAGACCAGCAGAGGGAAACGAATAGAATGGGAAGCACAGGGACAAGACAAGATAATAAATGACAAAACATGACAA
>NW_025753894.1:0-9934 GCF_021184085.1 Oncorhynchus gorbuscha | reverse complement strand
TGTCAGGTAGGGCGTAATCCAGCGTGGGCCGCGCCGGAGATGCCCAACTCGGAGAGGGTGGAGAGGAGGATCTGATGGTTCACAGTATCGAAGGCAGCCGATAGATCTAGAAGGATGAGAGCAGAGGAGAGAGAGTTAGCTTTAGCAGTGCGGAGCGCCTCCGTGATACAGAGGGAGAGCAGTCTCAGTTGAATGACTAGTCTTGAAACCTGACTGATTTGGATCAAGAAGGTCATTCAGAGAGAGATAGCGGGAGAGCTGGCCAAGGACGGCACGTTCAAGAGTTTTGGAGAGAAAAGAAAGAAGGGATACTGGTCTGTAATTGTTGACATCGGAGGGATCGAGTGTAGGTTTTTTCAGAAGGGTGCAACTCTCGCTCTCTTGAAGACGGAAGGGGCGTAGCCAGCGGTCAGGGATGAGTTGATGAGGCGAGGTGAGGTAAGGGAGAAGGTCTCCGGAAATGGTCTGGAGAAGAGAGGAGGGGATAGGGTCAAGCGGGCAGGTTGTTGGGCGGCCGGCCGTCACAAGACGAGATTTCATCTGGAGAGAGAGGAGAAAGAGGTCAGAGCACAGGGTAGGCAGTGTGAGCAGAACCAGCAGTGTCGTTTGACTTAGCAAACGAGGATCGGATGTCGTCGACCTTCTTTTTCAAAATGGTTGACGAAGTCATCTGCAGAGAGGAGGAGGGGGGAGGGGAGGAGGATTCAGGAGGGAGGAGAAGGTGGCAAAGAGCTTCCTAGGGTTAGAGGCAGATGCTTGGAATTTAGCGTGGTAGAAAGTGGCTTTAGCAGCAGACAGAGGAGGAAAATGTAGAGAGGAGGGAGTGAAAGGATGCCAGGTCCGCAGGGAGCGAGTTTTCCTCCATTTCCGCCTCGGCTGCCGGAGCCCTGTTCTGTGAGCTCGCAATGAGTCATCGAGCCACGGAGCGGGGAGGGGAGGACCGAGCCGGCCTGGAGGATAGGGGACATAGAGAGTCAAAGGATGCAGAGAGGGAGGAGAGGAGGGTTGAGGAGGCAGAATCAGGAGATAGGTTGGAGAAGGTTTGAGCGGAGGGAAGAGATGATAGGATGGAAGAGGAGAGAGTAGCGGGGGAGAGAGAGCAAAGGTTGGGACGGCGCGATACCATCCGAGTAGGGGCAGTGTGGGAGGTGTTGGATGAGAGTGAGAGGGAAAAGGATACAGGTAGTGGTCGGAGACTTGGAGGGATTGCAATGAGTTAGTGGAAGAACAGCATCTAGTAAAGATGAGGTCGAGCGTATTGCCTGCCTTGTGAGTAGGGGGAAGGTGAGAGGGTGAGGTCAAAAGAGGAAGTGGAAAGAGAGGGAGGCAGAGGGGAATGAGTCAAGGTAGGCGTGGGGAGGTTAAAGTTGCCCAGAACTGTGAGAGGTGAGCCGTCCTCAGGAAAGGAGCTTATCAAGGCATCAAGCTCATTGATGAACTCTCCGAGGGAACCTGGAGCGATAAATGATAAGGATGTTAAGCTTGAAAGGGCTGGTAACTGTGACAGCATGGAATTCAAGGAGGCGATAGACAGATGGGTAAGGGAGAAAGAGAGAATGACCACTTGGGAGAGATGAGGATCCCGGTGCCACCACCCCGCTGACCCAGAAGCTCTCGGGGTGTGCGAGAACACGTGGGCGGATGAAGAGAGAGCAGTAGGAGTAGCAGTGTTGTCTGTGGTGATCCATGTTTCCGTCAGTGCCAAGAAGTCGAGGACTGGAGGAGGCATAGGCTGAGATGAACTCTGCCTTGTTGACCGCAGATTGGCAGTTCAGAGGCTACCGGAGACCTGAAACTCCACGTGGGTCGTGTGCGCTGGGACCACCAGAGTAGGGTGGCGCGGACCACCTTGATGTGGAGCGTTTGTATGGTCTGTGCAGAGAGGAGGAACAGGGATAAACAGACACATAGTTGACAGGCTACAGAAGAGGCTACGCTAATGCAAAGGAGATTGGAATGACAAGTGGACTACACGTCTCGAATGTTCAGAAAGTTAAGCTACGTAGCAAGAATCTTATTGACTAAAATGATTAAAATGATACAGTACTGCTGAAGTAGGCTAGCTGGCAGTGGCTGCGTTGTTGACACTACACTAATCAAGTCGTTCCGTTGAGTGTAATAGTTTCTGCAGTGTTGCTATTCGGGGCTAGCTGGCTAGCTAGCAGTGTTGTTTGTTACGTTGCGTTAAAAGAACGACAATAGCTGGCTAGCTAACCTAGAAAATCGCTCTAGACTACACAATTATCTTTGATACAAAGACGGCTATGTAGCTAGCTATGTAGCTAGCTACGATCAAACAAATCAAACCGTTGTACTGTAATGAAATGAAGTGAAAATGTGATACTACCTGTGAATGCGACCGGGTTGTTGAGTTCTATTCAGAGACGTTGGCTAGCGTTGGCTAGCTAGCAGAGTCTCCTACGTTAAGGACGACAAATAGCTGGCTAGCTAACCTCGGTAAATTAAGATAATCACTCTAAGACTACACACTCTAAACCTAAACAACACAATTATCTTGGATATGAAGATACGAAGACAGCAAAGACAGCTATGTAGCTAGCTAACACTACACTAATCAAGTCGTTCAGTTGAGTGTAATAGTTTTCCCAGTGCAGCTAATCAGTGGACGTTAGCTAGCTGGCTAGTAGAAAACTACTTTAGGACGGCGAATACGATAATTACGCAATTATCTTTGATACAAAGACGGCTATGTAGCTAGCTGAGAAGAAATTGCTAAGATTAGACAAATCAAACCGTTGTGCTATAATGAAATATAATGAAATGTAATGAAAAAGTTATACTACCCGCGGGAGGCGGGTGCCGATGCGACCACTCGCTCCAACCCAACAGTAGAGGTTATATACAGTAGAGGTTATATACAGTAGAGGGCTTTATACAGTAGAGGCTATATACAGTATATACAGTAGAGAGGCTCTATACAGTAGAAGAGGCTATATACAGTAGAGGCTCTATACAGTAGAGGCTTTATACAGTAGAGAGGCTTTATACAGTAGAGGCTCTAGAGAGGCTCTATACAGTAGAGAGGCTATATACAGTAGAGAGGCTCTATACAGTAGAGAAGGCTTTATACAGTAGAGAGGCTATATACAGTAGAGAGGCTCTATACAGTAGAGGGCTTTATACAGTAGAAGGCTTTATACAGTAGAGGCTATATACAGTAGAGAGGCTTTATACAGTAGAGGGCTTTATACAGTAGAGGCTTTATACAGTGGAGGCTCTATACAGTAGAGAGGTTATATACAGTAGAGGCTATATACAGTAGAGAGGCTATATACAGTAGAGAGGCTATATACAGTAGAGAGGCTCTATACAGTAGAGGGCTATAGCCACTAGGCTACCCTGCCGCCCGGTCCTATGTAGGGAATATGGAGCCATTTGGGACACAAGAAACTACGCCTTAGCTGTTATAAAACCTTTGTACTAATTTTGATTTAAACAGCTAGATGTATATTTGTTCCTACTTTGACACCATATCCCACATTGGGAAATAGGACAGGACATGGAACATTAGCGCTGCTTCCTGTCACAGAATGGGGAAGTGCCTAAGCTAGTATAAATCCCTGCTTCAGCCGGACCTGGAGCTGAGGTCCACACCTGGTCTTTGACGGGCTTGTCCGGTGAAATGGAATCAAGACAACAGTAACTAAACTGGAAACCACAAACCCTGTCTATATAGAACCCCAACCCTGTACCCCAACCCTGTCTATATAGAACCCCAACCCCTGTCTATATAGAACCACAACCCTGTACCCCAACCCTGTCTATATAGAACCCCAACCCTGTCTATATAGAACCACAAACCCTGTCTATATAGAACCACAAGCCCTGTCTATATAGAACCACAAACCCTGTCTATATAGAACCCCAACCCTGTCTATATAGAACCCCAACCCTGTCTATATAGAACCACAACCCTGTCTATAGAACCACAACCCTGTACCACAAACCCTGTCTATATAGTACCCCATCCTGTCTATATAGAACCACAACCCTGTACCACAAACCCTGTCTATATAGAACCCCAACCCTGTCTATATAGAACCCCAACCCTGTACTATATAGAAATTTGATTTGACCCTGTCTATATAGAACCACAACCTGTCTATATAGTACCCCAACCCTGTCTATATAGTACCACAACCCTGTCTATATAGAACTCCCCCTGTACCCCATCCCTGTCTATATAGTACCCCAACACTGTCTATATAGAACTCCAACCCTGTCTATATAGTGCCCCATCCCTGTCTATATATAACAACCCTGTCTATATAGTACCCCAACCCTGTCTATATAGTACCCCAACCCTGTTTTATATAGTACCCTGTCTATATAGTATCCCAACCCTGTCTATATAGAACCCCAACCTGTCTGTACCCAAGACCCTGTCTATATAGTACCCCAACCCTGTCTATATAGAATCCCAACCCTGTCTATATAGAACCCAACCCTGTCTATAGAACCCCAACCCTGTCTATATAGTACCGCAACCCTGTCTATATGGTACCCCAACCTGTCTATATAGAACCCCAACCCTGTCTATAGTACCCCAACCCTGTCTATATAGTATATAGAACCCCAACCCTGTCTATATAGAACCCCAACCCTGTCTATATATAGAACCCCAACCCTGTACCCATATAGTGTTGAGGGTACCCCAACCCTGGTGTGTGTGGAGTGCCTGTCTATGTGGAGACCCCTGTGTGTGTGTGTGGAGGTACTGGTGTGTCATATAGGGTAGCTGTGTGTGTGTGTGGGGTACTGGTGTCTATGTGTGGAGAACTGAGGGGTACTGCTGTGTGTATAGTGTGTGTGTGTGTGTGTGTGTGTGTGTGTGCAACCCTGTCTATATGTGAACCCCAACCCTGTCTATGTGTGTACCCCAACCCTGTCTATATAGTACTGCTGTGTGTGTATAGGAACTGCAACCCTGTCTATATAGAACCCCAACCCTGTACCCAAACCCTGCTGTGTGTGTGTGTGTGGGGTACTGTGTGTGTGTGTGTGTGTGTGTGTGGCGTGTGTGTGTGTGTGTGTGTGTGGGTGTGTGGAGGGTACTAGTGTGTGTGTGTGTGTGGAGGGTACCGGTGGCTGTGTGTGTGTGTGTGTGTGTGTGTGTGTGTGTGTGTGTGTGTGTGTGTGTGTGTGTGTGTGTGTGTGGAGAAATTTTTGTTGTGTGTGTGTGTGTGTGGGGTACTGGTGTGTGTTGTGTGTGTGTGTGTGTGTGTGTGCGTAGTAGTAATGTGTGTGTGTGTGTGTTGTGTGTGTGTGTGTGTGTGTGTGTGTGTGTGTGTGTGTGTGTGTGTGTGTGTGTGTGGAGGGTACTGGGCCAATGTGTGTGGAGGGGGAATTACTGGTGTGTGTGTGGAGGGTACTGGTGTGTGTGGAGGGTACTGGTGTGTGTGTGTGTGGAGGGTACTGCTGTGTGTGGAGGTACTACTGTGTGTGTGTGTGTGTGTGTGTGTGTGTGTGTGTGTGTGTGTGTGTGTGTGTGTGTGTGTGTGTGTGTGTGTGTGTGTGTGTGTGTGTGTGTGTGTGTGTGTGTGTGTGTGTGGAGGGGTACTGGTGTGTGTGTGTGGAGGGGTACTGGTGTGTGTGTGTGGAGGGGTACTGGTGTGTGTGTGTGGAGGGGTACTGGCGTGTGTGTGGAGGGTTACTGCTGTGTGTGTGTGTGTGTGTGTGTGTGTGTGTGTGTGTGTGTGTGTGTGTGTGTGTGTGTGTGTGTGTGTGTGTGTGTGTGTGTGTGTGTGTGTGTGTGTGTGTGCGTGCGGAGGGGTACTGGTGTGTGTGTGTGGAGGGGTACTGGTGTGTGTGTGTGGAGGGGTACTGGTGTGTGTGTGTGGAGGGGTACTGGTGTGTGTGTGTGGAGGGGTACTGGTGTGTGTGTCTCCTGTTCCAGCCTCAATCTGCAGCTGGCAGAGTTCCCATGACATCATGCCCCAGCTATGGCCTTTGTCCTGGATGCTGATTGGCAGGTAACTTCACTCCCCTCTCTCCTCCCCCTGGTCACAAAAGCCTCCCCAACACCCCCTAAAGCAGGGCATCTCAACCACTTCTGTTGTAATAATATAAAGTAGCTTGAAAAGAGGCAGAACTAAATCGAAGACAGGGTAATGTTATAATATCCAGTTAGCAGAGAGTAGAACTAAAATCAGACAGGGTAACGTTTATAATATCCAGTTAGCAGAGGCAGAGCTAAATCAGACAGGGGGTAATGTTATAAATATCCAGTTAGCAGATAAGCAGAGCTAAATCAGACAGGGTAATGTATACTATCCAGTCAGCAGAGGTAGAACTAAATCAGACAGGGTAATGTATACTATCCAGTCAGCAGAGGTAGAACTAAATCAGACAGGGTAATGTATACTATCCAGTCAGCAGAGGTAGAACTAAATCTGACAGGGTAATGTACTATCCAGTCAACAGAGGAATTGCAGAACTAAATCAGATAGGCAATGTTATAACATCCAGTTACAGAGGCAGAAGAGCTAAATCAGACGGGTAATGTTATAATATCAGTCAGCAGTAGCAGAGGTAGAACTAAATCAGACAGGGTAATGTTATAATATCCAGTTACAGAGGCAGAGCTAAATCAGACCGGGTAATGTTATAATATCCAGTCAGCAGTAGCAGAGGTAGAACTAAATCAGACAGGGTAATGTTATAATATCCAGTTAGCAGAGGCAGAGCTAAATCAGACAGGGTAATGTTATAATATCCAGTTAGCAGAGGCAGAGCTAAATCAGACCGGGTAATGTTATAATATCCAGTCAGCAGTAGCAGAGGTAGAACTAAATCAGACAGGGTAATGTTATAATATCCAGTTAGCAGCAGCAGAGGTAGAACTAAATCAGACAGGGTAATGTTATAATATCCAGTCAGCAGAGGTAGAACTAAATCAGACAGGGTAATGTTATAATATCCAGTTAGCAGAGGCAGAGCTAAATCAGATAGGGTAATGTTATAATATCCAGTTAGCAGCAGCAGAGGCAGAAGTAAATCAGACAGGGTAATGTTATAATATCCAGTTAGCAGAGGCAGAGCTAAATCAGATAGGGTAATGTTATAATATCCAGTTAGCAGAGGCAGAGCTAAATCAGACAGGGTAATGTTATAATATCCAGTTAGCAGCAGCAGAGGTAGAACTAAATCAGACAGGGTAATGTTATAATATCCAGTTAGCAGCAGCAGAGGTAGAACTAAATCAGACAGGGTAATGTTATAATATCCAGTCAGCAGCAGCAGAGGTAGAACTAAATCAGACAGGGTAATGTTATAATATCCAGTTAGCAGCAGCAGAGGTAGAACTAAATCAGACAGGGTAATGTTATAATATCCAGTCAGCAGTAGCAGAGGCAGAACTAAATCAGACAGGGTAATGTATACTATCCAGTCAGCAGAGGTAGAACTAAATCAGACAGGGTAATGTTATAATATCCAGTCAGCAGAGGCAGAGCTAAATCAGACAGGGTAATGTTATAATATCCAGTCAGCAGAGGTAGAGCTAAATCAGACAGGGTAATGTTATAATATCCAGTTAGCAGAGGCAGTAGCTAAATCAGACAGGGTAATGTTATAATATCCAGTCAGCAGTAGCTGACTGATGCTGAGAGCTAGCCAATCATCTCTGGTGATGCTGAGAGCTAGCCAATCATCTCTGGTGATGCTGAGAGCTAGCCAATCATCTCTGGTGATGCTGAGAGCTAGCCAATCATCTCTGGTGATGCTGAGAGCTAGCCAATCATCTATGGCAAAATTGAGAGCTAGCCAATCATCATTGGTGATATTGAGAGCCAATACTCCACTCCACTCCTCTCCTCTCCTCTCCTCTGATCTCTTCTCTTCTCCTCTCCTCTCCTCTCCTCTCCTCTCCTCTCTCCCTCTCCTCTCCTCTCCTCTCCTCTCCTCTCCTCCTCTCCTCTCCTCTCTCCTCTCCTCTCCTCTCCTCTCCTCTCCTCTCCCTCCTCTCCTCCTCCTCTCCTCCTCTCCTCTCCTCTCCTCTCCTCTCCTCTCCTCTCCTCTCCTCTCCTCTCCTCTCCTCTCCTCTCCTCTCCTCTCCTCTCCTCTCCTCTCCTCTCCTCTCCTCTCCTCTCCTCTCCTCTCCTCTCCTCTCCTCTCCTCTCCTCTGCTCTCCTCTCCTCTCCTCTCCTCTCCTCTCCTCTCCTCTCCTCTCCTCTCCTCTTCTAGTAGACCATTCAAAACAGGGGTAACATGTTAAATGTGTAAATGAAACTCTGGGAGCTGCGTCCTCACCTCTCTGGCAGGTCTTGAAGAAGATGGCGTTGTGAGGTGTCCTCAGGATGATGTTCCCACCGGCGTCCATGACCAGTATGGTGACCTCGAACGCCGCTACGCCATCCTGGTCTCCTAAACACGGGAAGCCCACCTGCACCACTTAAAACACAGAGAAACATCATGTTACAACGGAGTAATCAGTATGCAAGCTATTATGACTGATTTCAAGCTTTTGTGACTGATTTCAAGCTTTTGTGACTGATTTTAAGCTATTATGACTGATTTCAAGCTATATGACTGATTCCATTTATGACTGATTTCAAGCTTTTGTGACTGATTTTAAGCTATTATGACTGATTCCAAGCTATTATGATTGATTTCAAGCTATATGACTGATTTCAAGCTATTATGATTGATTTCAAGCTATATGACTGATTTCAAGCTATTATGACTGATTTCAAGCTATTATGACTGATTTCAAGCTATTGTGACTAATTTCAAGCTATTGTGACTGATTTCATGACTGATTCCAAGCTTTTATGACTGATTTCAAGCTATTATGACTAATTTCAAGCTATTATGACTGATTTCAAGCTATTGTGACTGATTCCAAGATATTATGACTGATTTCAAGCTATTATGACTGATTTCAAGCTAATTTCAAGCTATTGTGACTGATTTCAAGCTGACTGATTCAAGCTATTGTGACTGATTTCAAGCTATTATGACTGATTTCAAGCTATTATGACTGATTTCATGACTGATTTCAAGCTGTGGTCTAGCGGTTAGCGCTGGGCTGGGCTGCTGACTCAAACTCCTCCACTCTTTCCTGCTTGCTGTTCTTCAGTCTTATGTGTTCAATAGACAACAACACTGAGAAGAGGGGTAGCAGGTTGCATTCACCTGCAGCTCCTGTCTCACCTGAGGGACTTACGTGGTTTGTCCATGAAGGAACGCAGTGTCTGGAGAGGCGTTGACCGTGGGGTTGTCCATGATATCCTGCACATCACATGGAACGCAGTGTCTGGAACTCATAGAAGCTGATGTCTCTGCCTGCAACACACATGAATAGAGAACAGCTGATGTCTCAGAGAGGTACTGGGCCTGCAACACACATGAATGAGAACAGCTGATGTCTCAGAGGGAGGTACTGGGCCTGCAACACACATGAACAGAGGAGAACAGCTGATGTCTCAGAGAGTACTGGGCCTGCAACACACATGAACGGAGAACAATGATGTCTCAGAGAGGTACTGGGCCTGCAACACACATGAATGGAGAACAGCTGATGTCTCAGAGGTACTGGGCCTGCAACACACATGAATGGAGGGCAGCTGATGTCTCAGAAGTACTGGGGCCTGCAACACACATGAATGGAGAACAGCTGATGCTCTCAGAGGTACTGGGCCTACAACACACATGAATGGAGAACAGCGGATGTCTCAGAGAGGTACTGGGCCTGCAACACACATGAATGGAGAACAGCTGATGTCTCAGAGAGGTACTGGGCCTGCAACACACATGAATAGAGAACAGCTGATGTCTCAGAGAGAGGTACTGGGCCTGCAACACATGAATGGAGAACAGCTGATGTCTCAGAGAGGTACTGGGCCTGCAACACACATGAATGGAGAACGGCTGATGTCTCAGAGAGGTACTGGGCCTGCAACACACATGAATA
>NW_025753893.1:0-9934 GCF_021184085.1 Oncorhynchus gorbuscha | reverse complement strand
ACCTCCTCCACCTCATCACCTGCACCACCTCCTCCACCTCCTCCACCACCACCTCCACCTCCACCTCATCCACATCATCGCCACACCTCCACCTCCTCCACCTCCTCCACCACCACCACCTCCACCTCCACCTCCTCCTACAACCACCACCACCTCCTCCCAGCTCCACCTCCACCACAAGCCACCACCACCACCTCCACCACCTCCACCTCCTCCACCACCACCACCTCCTCCACCTCCTCCACCACAAGCTACCTCCACCACCCCCTCCACCACAACCTCCTCCACCACCACCACCTCCTCAGCTCCACCTCCACCACAAGCCACCACCACCACCCCTCACCACCACCACCTCCTCACCACAACCATCACCACCACCACACTCCTCCACCTCCTCCACCACCACCACCTCCACCTCCTCCACACTCCTCCCACCTCCTCCCACCACCACCACCACCACCACCTCCCTCCACCTCCTCCACCACCACCACCTCCACCTCACCTCCCACCACCACCACCTCCCTCCCCCCCCTCCCTCACCACCACCACCCCCTCCACCACCACCACCACCACCCCTCTCCACCACAAGCCACCACCACCACCACACTCCTCCACCTCCACCCCTCAGCCACCTCCACCACCCCTCACCTCCCTCCACCACCTCCACCACCACCACCTCCTCCACCTCCTCCACCACCACCATCCACCTCCACCATCCTCCACCTCCTCACCACCACCACCACTCTCCTCCACCTCCTCCACTCACCACACACCTCCCACCACTCTCCACCTCCACCACTAAGCCACCACCACCACCCCTCCACCACCTCCACCACCTCCATCCCACCACCACCTCCTCCACCATCCCTCCACCACCTCCACCACCTCCACCTCCACCTCACACCTCCTACCACCACCTCCACCTCCTCCACCACCTACCACCTCCTCCACCACCTCCACCTCAGTCACCTCCATCCACCTCTCACCACCACCATCCTCCAGCCACCACCATCCGCCTGTTATCATCACCGCCGCCGCATCATCGGTCAGCTATCGCAATTACTGCGCATCGCCGCATCGCCGCCATCCGCAGGTGCATCACCGCCACATCATCACTCCGCGCTGTCTGCAGGCCACCTCCGCCGCCTATCCGCCTGGACATCATCGCCGCCGCCTGCCGCTATCGCCGGCGCATCGCCGCAGTGCCGCCGCCGCCCATCCGCCGCCGCCGCATCATCGCTGCGACCGTCGCCGCCGCCGCGCTCATCACGCATCATCACCGCCGCCATTCGCATCATCGCATCACCGCCGCATCATCGCATCATCGCCGCCTGCGCATCACTTATCCCTCCATCCGCCGCGATACGCGCTGCCGCATCATCCGCATCATCACCGCCGCCGCCCCATCACGCCGCCGCCACGCTCATCGCCGCGATGCCTGCGCCGCCGCGCGCATCATCGCATCATCACCTCCTCCACCGCGCATCACCTCGCATCATCATCCTTGTTCACACTCATCACCATCTCTGCCTACACCTCTCCCACCATCTCGCCGCGTTACCGCCGCCGCATCCTTCCATCACCATCTCTGCACCGCCTCCACCATCAACATCTATGTTACACCCTCCATCATCACCGCCGCCGTTACACTCATCGCCCACCATCTTCTGTTACACCTCCACCATCTTCTGTTACACCCCTCCACCGCCACATCATCGACTCCTCCTCCACCATCTCTGTTACACCCCCTCCACCACCACCATCCTCACCCCCTCCACCACCACCATCTCTGCTCCTCATCCACCATCTCCCCGCCTGCATCCCCATCCATCATCATCACCATCTCTGCTACATCGCCCCCCCACCATCTCTGTTACACTCGCATCCACCATCTCTGCACCCTCCGCCGCCACCATCTCCGTTATCATCCTCCACCACGCCAATACTTAGCATCATCGCCTGATATCGCCGCCGCCGCATCATCGCATGCCGCATCGCATCGCTCGCATCATCACTCATCACGCCGCCGCATCACATCGCATCATCACCGCCGCCGCATCACGCATCGCATCATCGCATCATCCGCCGCCGCCGCGCTCATCATATCATCATACCGCCGCCGCATCAGCATCGTCACTGCGGTACTGCCTGCCGCATCATCGTCATCGACCTGAGCCACCACCACCACCCCTCACCGCACTCCACCTCCTCCACCACCTCCACCTCCACCTCCACCACCACCACCACCACCACCACCACCACCTCCACCTCCTCCACCACCTCCACCACAACCACCACCACCACCTCCACCTCCACCTCCTCCACCACCACCACCTCCTCCACCACAACCACCACCTCCTCCACCACCACCACCACCTCCTCCACCTGGTGGTGGAGGTGGGTGGCTTGTGGTGAGGTTAGGCTGGAGGAGGTGGTGGGGAGTGTGGGGAGTGTGTGTCGAGGCGGCAGGGTAGCCTAGTGGTTAGAGCGTTGGACTAGTAACCGGAAGGTTGCAAGTTCAAACCCCCAAGCTGACAAGGTACAAATCTGTCGTTCTGCACCTGAACAGGCAGTTAACCCACTGTTCCTAGGCCGTCTATTGAAAATAAGAATTTGTTCTTAACTGACTCTGCCTGATTAAATAAAGGTAAAAAAATAAAAAATAAAAAACACCTCCACCACCTCCTCCACCTCCACCACCACCACAACCTCCTCCACCACCACCTCCATCACCACCACCATCATCACCACCACCACCTCCTCCACCATAATCCCAGACTCTCCACCAGACCTATCTGAGAACTTGGGGGAGAAAGTAGGGGACTGGGGAGGGGTTGAGACCGGGGGGTTGGGAAATTTTTAATTAACGCTGTTCCAGAAACTAACCGATTATATGTTTATGAATCATTTTCCAAACAGAATATAAATACACATTTCACAGTGAGCACCAGGAATGAAGGATTATCAGGATTGTTTGGGGTGGAACGAGACTCCTCAGGCCAGGGTGAAAACATAAGGTCCTAAATAATAACGTTATTAGCTTGCATGATTCCGCTCTCTGAGAATTAGACTGAGGATGAGGGGGAGGAGGAGGAGAAGGAGGAGGAGGGTGAGGAGGGAGGGAGTATACTAGTAATGCTTCACAGTCCTTCTTTCCTCTCTCCTCTCCTTCCATCTTTTCTCTCTCTCTCTCCTTCTTCCTTACTTCTTCTCTCTATCTTTCTTCTCTCTATTCCTTCCTTCCTTCCTTCCTTTCCTTCCAACTCTATCTTTCTCCTTTTCCCTTCCTCGTCCGTCCGTCCTTCCTTCCTCTTCCTTTCCTTCCTTTCCTTCCTTCCTTCCTTCCTTTCCTTACTTCCTTCAGTCCTTCCTTCCTTCTTTCCATCTTTCTCCTCTCCCTTCAGTCCTTCCTTCCAACTCTCTATCTTTCTCCTCCTCTTCCATCCTTCCTTCCATCTTTCTCCTCTTCCTTCCTTCCTTCATTCTTTATTCATTCCTTCCTTCATTTATTCATTCCTTCGCTATTCCTTCCTTCTTCAGCCATTCATTATTCAGCTAGCTCAACAACAACAACAACAACAACAACAACAACAACAACAATCTTTCTTTCTTCCTTCCTTCCTTCCTTCCTTCATCCTTCCTTCCTTTCTTCCTTTCTTCCTTCCTTCCTTCTCTCTCCTCTCTTTCTTCTCTCTCTTTTTCTCTCTTCCTCTCGCTCTCTCTTTCTTTCTCTTCTCCTCTCCTCTCTCTATCCATCTTCGTCCGTGTCCTCTCCTCCTCCTCCGTCTGTCTAATTATTTCTCCTATAAGCCAGGCTTCTGAGCAAATAGCAAGAGTCCTTTAGTTGAGTGTAAAAATGTTATTAAGCGTTTCGGGAAGGGATTCGTTTGCGCCCGGTGATTAACGGGCCCCCTGATCTGATCTCTGTCTGTCTGTCTGTCTGTCTGTCTGTCTGTCTGTCTGTCTGTCTGTCTGTCTGTCTGTCTGTCTGTCTGTCTGTCTGTCTGTCTGTCTGTCTGTCTGTCTGTCTGTCTGTCTGTCTGTCTGTCTGTCTGTCTGTCTGTCTGTCTGTCTGTCTGTCTGTCTGTCTGTCTGTCTGTCTGTCTGTCCTTGAGGATTCTTTTCAATTTATTTGCAAATAAAGGTGTGAGCCTGATCGCGAGGGATGAAGGAAATTTAGCCTGCCAGTAAACAGTGCTTCTTCAGTACACACACTCCTCTATATACTCACACACTAGCCTGAATTAATGGTTTTAATCATTGGGATTTCACTTCCTGGGGAATTGGTGGCGTTTACACTTGACGAGCTAACGGGATAACACCATATATACCTCCTTCTACTCTTTTCTATACCTCTCTCTCTCCTCCCTCTCTCTCTCCTCCCTCTCTTTCTCTGTCTACCTTTCTCTCTCTCTCTCCCTCTCTCTCTCTCTGTCTACCTTTCTCTCTCTCTCTCTCTCTCTCTCTCTCTCTCTCTCTCTCCCTCTCTCTCTCTCTGTCTACCTTTCTCTCTCTCCTCCCTCTCTCTCTCCTCCCTCTCTCTCTCTGTCTACCTTTCTCTCTCTCTCCTCCCTCTCTCTCTCCTCCCTCTCTCTCCCTCCTCTCTCTCTCTCCTCCCTCTTCTCTCTGTCTACCTTCTCTCTCTCCTCCTCTCTCTCTCTCCTCCTTCTCTCTCTCTCTCCCTCTCTCTCTCCTTCCCTCTCTCTCTCTGTCTACCTTTCTCTCTCTCTCCCTCTCTCTCCCTCTCTCTCTTCTCTCTCTCTCTCCTCTCTCTCTCTCTCTCCCTCTCTCTCTCCCTCTCTCTCTCTCCTCTCTCTCTCTCTGTCTACTCTCTCTCTCTCTCTCTCTCTCCTCTCTCTCTCTCTCTCTCTCTCTCTCTCTCTCTCTCTCTCTCTCTCTCTCTCTCTCTCTCTCTCTCTCTCTCTCTCTCTCTCTCTCTCTCTCTCTCTCTCTCTCTCTCTCTCCCTCTCTCTCTACCTCTCTCTCTACCTCTCTCTCCCTCTCTCTCTCCCTCTCTCTCTCTCTCTCTCTCTCCCTCTCTCTACCTCTCTCTCTCTCCCTCTCTCTCTCGCTCTCTCTCTCTCCCTCTCTCTCCTCTACAATATCTTCTATACCTCTCTCTCTCTCTCTCTCTCTCTCTCCTCTCTCTCTACCTCTCTCTCTCCCACTCTCTCTCTCCTCTCTCTCTCTCTCCCTCTCTCTCCTCTACAATATCTTCTATACCTCTCTCTCTCTCCTCTCTCTCTCTCTCCTCTCTCTCTCTCTCCCTCTCTCTCTCCCTCTCTCTCCTCTACAATATAATCTATACCTCTCTCTCCCCCTCTCCCCTTCCTCTCTCCCCCCACAATATCTTCTATACCTCTCTCTCCCCTCTCTCTCCCTCTCTCTCTCTCTCTCTCTCTCTCCTCTCTCTCTCTCCTCTACAATATCTTCTATACCTCTCTCTCCCCCAACTCCCCCTCTCCCCTCCCTCTCTCCCCTTCGCTCTCCCCTTTCCTCCTCTCTCTTGCCCTCTCCTTTCTCCTCTACAATATATTAAATGCCTCTCTCTCTCCTCTACTCTCCTACTCACCCCCTCTCCCTTCGCTCTCACCCTTAGGTATATCTTCTATACCAATCCTCTCTCTCTCTCGCTCTCCCTTTCCCCTCCCTCTCCTCCCCTTTCTCCTCTACAATATATTCTATACCTCCACCTCCCCTCCCCTTTCTCCTCTACAATATATTCTATACCTCCACCTCCCTTCCCCTTTGTCCTCTACAATAAATTCTATACCTCCATCTCCCCTCCCCCTTTCTCCTCTACAATATATTCTATACCTCCACCTTCCCTCCCCTTTCTCCTCTACAATATATTCTATACCCTTCTCTCTCTCTACTCCCTCTCTCATTCCTCTCTCCTACTCCCTGACTTCACATCAGGTTCCAACTTCTGCACTTATTTATTTTCTCTCTGTCTTTCTCTCTCCTTCTCTCGAGGGACCCGCGAGGCCCCATTAGAACAAATGGCGAGGGAAGGAAGCCCGCGTGGCCTGGCTTTTGTAAAGAGGCGCACGCCGCCGTGCCGCTGCCTGTCCTATTATGTGCGCGACACATGATCAATAGCGGGATAGCGCCACGACATCAATATAAGTGACAGAACAATGAGGGATATCATCGGACATCTATCTTAATATAGCCGCCTACAAGGGGCTGGAAGCCCAGCCGGGGAGGCAGAGATGGAGGGGGAGGGAGGGAGGGAGAAGGGGAGGGGATGGATCACATGAAAATTCCGCCCCACGAATCCCCATCTCCCTTCTCATCTCCTCCTGTCCAATATGCGCAGACACACACACATACACACAACCCCTCTCTCTCTCTCTCTCTACCCCCTCTCTCTCTCTCTCTCTACCCTCTCTCTCTCTCTCTCTCTACCCTCTCTCTCTCTCACCTCTCTCTCTCTACCCTCTCTCTCCACCCTCTCTGTCTCTGCTCTCTCTCTCTACTCTCTCTCTACCCTCTCTCTCTCTCTCTCACTCACCTCTCTCTACCCTCTCTCTCTACCCTCTCTCTCTCCACTCTCTCTCTACTCTCTCTCTCTCCACCCTCTCTGTCTCTGCTCTCTCTCTCTACTCTCTCTCTACCCTCTCTCTCTCTCTCTCTCTCTCTCTCACCTCTCTCTACCCTCTCTCTCTACCCTCTCTCTCTCCACTCTCTCTCTACCCTCTCTCTCTCTCTGCTCTCTCTCTCTACTCTCTCTCTCTCTCTACCTTCTCTCTCTCTCCTCTCTCTCTCTACACTCTCTCTCCTCTCTCTCTACACACTCTCTCTCTCTCTATGCAGCTGCCTGGGCTATTATTTTCCAATTTCAATTTGACACCCCTGCCTTTCATGCTAATTCTATTATTGTAGGGAGTTTATGTGATTTCATATCACTAGAAATCGCTCATGTATAATAACCCTTTGGGCTAAAAACCCAACCCAACCTCGGAAACCTGCGGTGGCCGGTGGTAAAATAATTACTTTCATATCAAAAGTCAGCAGGAGGCGCGAGGAGGCGAGGAGGCACGGGGGCCTGCGGGGCCCTATAGCCCCCAGCCCATAACCTCATTTCGATGGGGGCCTTTCAAATGAATACCTTTGTTAAAGCACAAACAGCCAGTCGGACTTGACTAGAGAGAAAAGGGAGATGTATCCGCTATAAAAAACCCACAACAACAATAACCAAGCGCACCACCAACGGTCGGCCCAACACCAGTCTGATATATCCCCCATTATAATAAAGGCTAAAACACCGTTCTCCAGTCTGATATATCCCCCATTATAATAAAGTTCTCCAGTCTGATTATAAACACTGTTCTCCAGTCTGATATATCCCCCATTATAATAAAGGCTAAAACACCGTTCTCCAGTCTGATATATCCCCTATTATAATAAAGGCTAAAACACTGTTCTCCTGTCTGATATATCCCCCATTATAATAAAGGCTAAAACACTGTTCTCCAGTCTGATATATCCCCTATTATAATCAAGGCTAAAACACTGTTCTCCTGTCTGATATATCCCCCATTATAATAAAGGCTAAAACACTGTTCTCCAGTCTGATATATCCCCCATTATAATAAAGGCTAAAACACTGTTCTCCAGTCTGATATATCCCCCATTATAATAAAGGCTAAAACACTGTTCTCCTGTCTGATATATTCCCCATTATAATAAAGGCTAAAACACTGTTCTCCAGTCTGATATATCCCCCATTATAATAAAGGCTAAAACACTGTTCTCCTGTCTGATATATCCCCCATTATAATAAAGGCTAAAACACTGTTCCCCTGTCCCCCACTGTTCCCCTGTCCCCCATATATCACTAGCCACTTTAAACAATGCTACCTTATATAATGTTACTTACCCTACATTATTCATCTCATATGCATATGTATATACTGTACTCTACATCATCGACTGCATCCTTATGTAACACATGTATCACTAGCCACTTTAACTATGCCACTTTGTTTACTTTGTCTACACACTCATCTCATATGTATATACTGTACTCGATACCATCTACTGTATGCTGCTCTGTACCATCACTCATTCATATATCCTTATGTACATGTTCCTTATCCCCTTACACTGTGTATAAGACAGTAGTTTTGGAATTGTTAGTTAGATTACTTGTTGGTTATCACTGCATTGTCGGAACTAGAAGCACAAGCATTTCGCTACACTCGCATTAACATCTGCTAACCATGTGTATGTGACAAATAAAATTTGATTTGATTTGATTTGATTTTATAATAAAGGCTAAAACACTGTTCTCCAGTCTGATATATCCCCCATTATAATAAAGGCTAAAACACTGTTCTCCAGTCTGATATATCCCCCATTATAATAAAGGCTAAAACACTGTTCTCCAGTCTGATATATCCCCCATTATAATAAAGGCTAAAACACTGTTCTCCAGTCTGATATATCCCCCATTATAACAAAAGGCTAAAACACTGTTCCCCTGTCCCCCATTATAATAAAGGCTAAAACACTGTTCTCCAGTCTGATATATCCCCCATTATAATAAAGGCTAAAACACTGTTCTCCAGTCTGATATATCCCCCATTATAATAAAGGCTAAAACACTGTTCTCCAGTCTGATATATCCCCCATTATAATAAAGGCTAAAACACTGTTCTCCAGTCTGATATATCCCCCATTATAATAAAGGTTAAAACACTGTTCTCCTGTCTGATATATCCCCCATTATAATAAAGGCTAAAACACAGTTCTCCAGTCTGATATATCCCCCATTATAATAAAGGCTAAAACACTGTTCTCCTGTCTGATATATCCCCCATTATAATAAAGGCTAAAACACTGTTCTCCAGTCTGATATATCATTATAATAAAGGCTAAAACACCGTTCTCCTGTCTGATATATCATTATAATAAAGGCTAAAACACTGTTCTCCTGTCCCCCATTATAATAAAGGCTAAAACACTGTTCTCCTGTCCCCCATTATAATAAAGTCTAAAACACTGTTCTCCTGTCTGATATATCCCCCATTATAATAAAGGCTAAAACACTGTTCTCCAGTCTGATATATCCCCCATTATAATAAAGGCTAAAACACTGTTCTCCTGTCTGATATATCCCCCATTATAATAAAGGCTAAAACACTGTTCTCCTGTCTGATATATCCCCCATAATAATAAAGGCTAAAACACCGTTCTCCAGTCTGATATATCCCCCATTATAATAAAGGCTAAAACACTGTTCTCCAGTCTGATATATCCCCCATTATAATAAAGGCTAAAACACTGTTCTCCTGTCTGATATATCCCCCATTATAATAAAGTTCTCCAGTCTGATTATAAACACTGTTCTCCAGTCTGATATATCCCCCATTATAATAAAGGCTAAAACACTGTTCTCCAGTCTGATATATCCCCCATTATAATAAAGGCTAAAACACCGTTCTCCTGTCCCCCATTATGATAAAGGCTAAAACACTGTTCTCCTGTCTGATATATCCCCCATTATAATAAAGGTTAAAACACTGTTCTCCTGTCTGATATATCCCCCATTATAATAAAGGCTAAAACACTGTTCTCCAGTCTGATATATCCCCCATTATAATAAAGGTTAAAACACCGTTCTCCAGTCTGATATATCCCCCATTATAATGAAGGTTAAAACACCGTTCTCCTGTCCCCCATTATAATAAAGGCTAAAACACCGTTCTCCTGTCTGATATATCCCCCATTATAATAAAGGCTAAAACACTGTTCTCCTGTCTGATATATCCCCCATTATAATGAAGGTTAAAACACCGTTCTCCTGTCCCCCATTATAATAAAGGCTAAAACACCGTTCTCCTGTCCCCCATTATGATAAAGGCTAAAACACCGTTCTCCTGTCCCCCATTATAATAAAGGCTAAAACACCGTTCTCCTGTCCCCC